>NC_053389.1:538094491-538394491 GCF_905171765.1 Bufo bufo
TGCTATGACATGAAGACAGATTCTGTGCTGACATCAAGCCAGATTCTCTGTTACGGGACCTCTCTCCTCTGACTGGGTGCCTGGGCCTAAATGTGTGACAGTGGCCTGTTCCAGTGGTGGGTGACGTGAAGCCTGATTCTCTGCTATGACATGAAGACAGATTCTGCGCTGACATCAGGCCAGATTCTCTGTTACGGGACCTCTCTCCTCTGCCTGGGTACCTGGGCCTAAATGTGTGACAGTGGCCTGTTCCAGTGGTGGGTGACGTGAAGCCTGATTCTCTGCTATGACATGAAGACAGATTCTGCGCTGACATCAGGCCAGATTATCTGTTACGGGACCTCTCTCCTCTGCCTGGGTACCTGGGCCTAAATGTGTGACAGTGGCCTGTTCCAGTGGTGGGTGACGTGAAGCCTGATTCTCTGCTATGACATGAATACAGATTCTGCGCTGACATAAGGCCAGATTCTCTGTTACGGGACCTCTCTCCTCTGTCTGGGTGCCGGGGCCTAAATGTGTGACAGTGGCCTGTTCCAGTGGTGGGTGACGTGAATCCTGATTCTCTGCTATGACATGAAGACTGATTCTGCGCTGACATAAGGCCAGATTCTCTGTTACGGGACCTCTCTCCTCTGCCTGGGTGCCTGGGCCTAAATGTGTGACAGTGGCCTGTTCCAGTGGTGGGTGACATGAAGCCTGATTCTCTGCTATGACATGAAGACAGATTCTGTGCTGACATCAAGCCAGATTCTCTGTTACGGGACCTCTCTCCTCTGCCTGGGTGCCTGGGCCTAAATGTGTGACAGTGGCCTGTTCCAGTGGTGGGTGACGTGAAGCCTGATTCTCTGCTATGACATGAAGACAGATTCTGTGTTGACATAAGGCCAGATTCTCTGTTACGGGACCTCTCTCCTCTGTCTGGGAGCCTGGGCCTAAATGTGTGACAGTGGCCTGTTCCAGTGGTGGGTGACGTGAAGCCTGATTCTCTGCTATGACATGAAGACAGATTCTGTGTTGACATAAGGCCAGATTCTCTGTTACGGGACCTCTCTCCTCTGTCTGGGTGCCTGGGCCTAAATGTGTGACAGTGGCCTGTTCCAGTGGTGGGTGACGTGAAGCCTGATTCTCTGCTATGACATGAAGACAGATTCTGTGCTGACATCAGGCCAGATTCTCTGTTACGGGACCTCTCTCCTCTGCCTGGGTGACTGGGCCTAAATGTGTGACAGTGGCCTGTTCCAGTGGTGGGTGACGTGAAGCCTGATTCTCTGCTATGACATGAATACAGATTCTGCGCTGACATAAGGCCAGATTCTCTGTTACGGGACCGCTCTCCTCTGTCTGGGTGCCGGGGCCTAAATGTGTGACAGTGGCCTGTTCCAGTGGTGGGTGACGTGAAGCCTGATTCTCTGCTATGACATGAAGACTGATTCTGCGCTGACATAAGGCCAGATTCTCTGTTACGGGACCTCTCTCCTCTGCCTGGGTGCCTGGGCCTAAATGTGTGACAGTGGCCTGTTCCAGTGGTGGGTGACATGAAGCCTGATTCTCTGCTATGACATGAAGACAGATTCTGTGCTGACATCAAGCCAGATTCTCTGTTACGGGACCTCTCTCCTCTGCCTGGGTGCCTGGGCCTAAATGTGTGACAGTGGCCTGTTCCAGTGGTGGGTGACGTGAAGCCTGATTCTCTGCTAAGACATGAAGACAGATTCTGCGCTGACATCAGGCCAGATTCTCTGTTACGGGACCTCTCTCCTCTGCCTGGGTGCCTGGGCCTAAATGTGTGACAGTGGCCTGTTCCAGTGGTGGGTGACGTGAAGCCTGATTCTCTGCTATGACATGAAGACAGATTCTGCGCTGACATCAGGCCAGATTATCTGTTACGGGACCTCTCTCCTCTGCCTGGGTACCTGGGCCTAAATGTGTGACAGTGGCCTGTTCCAGTGGTGGGTGACGTGAAGCCTGATTCTCTGCTATGACATGAATACAGATTCTGCGCTGACATAAGGCCAGATTCTCTGTTACGGGACCGCTCTCCTCTGTCTGGGTGCCGGGGCCTAAATGTGTGACAGTGGCCTGTTCCAGTGGTGGGTGACGTGAATCCTGATTCTCTGCTATGACATGAAGACTGATTCTGCGCTGACATAAGGCCAGATTCTCTGTTACGGGACCTCTCTCCTCTGCCTGGGTGCCTGGGCCTAAATGTGTGACAGTGGCCTGTTCCAGTGGTGGGTGACATGAAGCCTGATTCTCTGCTATGACATGAAGACAGATTCTGTGCTGACATCAAGCCAGATTCTCTGTTACGGGACCTCTCTCCTCTGCCTGGGTACCTGGGCCTAAATGTGTGACAGTGGCCTGTTCCAGTGGTGGGTGACGTGAAGCCTGATTCTCTGTTATGACATGAATACAGATTCTGCGCTGACATAAGGCCAGATTCTCTGTTACGGGACCGCTCTCCTCTGTCTGGGTGCCGGGGCCTAAATGTGTGACAGTGGCCTGTTCCAGTGGTGGGTGACGTGAAGCCTGATTCTCTGCTATGACATGAAGACAGATTCTGCGCTGACATAAGGCCAGATTCTCTGTTACTGGACCTCTCTCCTCTGCCTGGGTACCTGGGCCTAAATGTGTGACAGTGGCCTGTTCCAGTGGTGGGTGACGTGAAGCCTGATTCTCTGCTATGACATGAATACAGATTCTGTGCTGACATAAGGCCAGATTCTCTGTTACGGGACCTCTCTCCTCTGTCTGGGTGCCGGGGCCTAAATATGCGACAGTGGCTTGTTCCAGTGGTGGGTGACGTGAAGCCTGATTCTCTGCTATGACATGAAGACAGATTCTGTGCTGACATAAGGCCAGATTCTCTGTTACGGGACCTCTCTCCTCTGCCTGGGTGCCTGGGCCTAAATGTGTGACAGTGGCCTGTTCCAGTGGTGGGTGACGTGAAGCCTGATTCTCTGCTATGACATGAAGACTGATTCTGCGCTGACATAAGGCCAGATTCTCTGTTACGGGACCTCTCTCCTCTGCCTGGGTACCTGGGCCTAAATGTGTGACAGTGGCCTGTTCCAGTGGTGGGTGACATGAAGCCTGATTCTCTGCTATGACATGAAGACAGATTCTGTGCTGACATCAAGCCATATTCTCTGTTACGGGACCTCTCTCCTCTGACTGGGTGCCTGGGCCTAAATGTGTGACAGTGGCCTGTTCCAGTGGTGGGTGACGTGAAGCTTGATTCTCTGCTATGACATGAAGACAGATTCTGCGCTGACATAAGGCCAGATTCTCTGTTACGGGACCGCTCTCCTCTGTCTGGGTGCAGGGGCCTAAATGTGTGACAGTGGCCTGTTCCAGTGGTGGGTGACGTGAAGCCTGATTCTCTGCTATGACATGAAGACAGATTCTGTGCTGACATGAAGACAGATTCTCTGCTATGGCATGAAGAGACTGATTCTGTGCTGACATGAAGCCAGATTCTTTGCTATGGCATGAAGAGACTGATTCTCTGCTGACGTGAAACCAGATTCTCTGCTATGGGACCTCTGTCCAATTGATATTGGGTCATTTTTATTTTTTTTATTTTTATTTTAATTCATTTCCCTATCCACATTTGTTTGCAGGGGATTTACCTACATGTTGCTGCCTTTTGCAGCCCTCTAGCTCTTTCCTGGGCTGTTTTACAGCCTTTTTAGTGCCGAAAAGTTCGGGTCCCCATTGACTTCAATGGGGTTCGGGTTCGGGACGAAGTTCGGATCGGGTTCGGATCCCGAACCCGAACATTTCCGGGAAGTTCGGCCGAACTTCTCGAACCCGAACATCCAGGTGTTCGCTCAACTCTAGTAAAATGGAATAAAAAAAAAAAATCATTTTTATTTATAAAAAAAATACCAAATTTACCCAAAATTTGGAAAAATTAGCAAATTTCCAAGTTTCAATTTCTCTACTTCTATAATACATAGTAATACCTCCAAAAATAGTTATTAATTTACATTCCCCATATGTCTACTTTATGTTTGGATCATTTTGGGAATGCCATTTTATTTTTTGGGGACGTTACAAGGCTTAGAAGTTTAAAAGCAAATCTTGAAATTTTTCTGAAAATTTCTAAAATCCACTTTTTCAGGACCAGTTCAGGTCTGAAGTCACTTTGTGAGGCTTACATAATAGAAACCACCCAAAAATGACCCCATTTTACAAACCACACCCCTCAAGGTATTGAAAACTAATTTTACAAACTTTGTTAACCCTTTAGGTGTTCCACTAAAATTTATGGAAAATAGAGATAAAATTTCAAAATTTCTCTTTTTTGGCAGATTTTCCATTTGAATCAATTTTTTCCAGTTACAAAACAAGGGTTAAAAGCCAAACAAAACTCAATATTTATTGCCCCGATTCTGTAGTTTACAGAAACACCCCATATGTGGTTGTAAACTGCTGCATGGGCACACGGTTAGAAACTACACCCCTCAAGATATACAAAAATGATTTTACAAACTTTGTTAACCCTTTAGGTGTTCCACAAGAATTAATGGAAAATTGAGATAAAATTGCAAAATTTCACTTTTTTGGCAGATTTTCCATCTTAATAATTTTTTTCCAGTTACAAATCAAAGGTTAAGAGCCAAGCAAAACTCAATATTTATGGCCCTTATTATGTAGTTTTCAGAAACACCCCATATGTGGTTGTAAACTGCTGTACAGGGCGCAGAAGGAAAGGAATGCCATATGGTTTTTGGAAGGCACATTTTGCTGGACTGTTTTTTTTTACACCATGTCCCATTTGAAGCCCCCATGATGCACCCCTAGAGTAAAAACTCCAAAAAGTGACCCCATTTTGGAAACTACGGGATAGGGTGGCAGTTTTGTTGGTACTATTTTAGCGTACATATGATATTTGGTTGCTCTATATTACACTTTTTGTGAGACAAGGTAAGAAATAGCTGTTTTGGCACCGTTCTTATTTTTTGTTATTTACAACATTCATCTGACAGGTTAGATCATGTGGTATTTTTATAGAGCAGGTTAATACGGACACGGAGATACCTAATATGTCTACTTTTTATTTTATTTATGTACGTTTTACACATTTATTTCATTTTTTAAACAAAAAAAATCATGTTTTAGTGTGTCCATAGTCCGAGAGCCATAGTTTTTTTCAGTTTTTGGGCTATTATTTTTGGTAGGGTATGATTTTTGCGGGATGACATGACGGTTTGATTGGCACTATTTTGGAGTGCGTATGATTTTTTGATTAGAGATGGCCTTGCGGTTCGCCCGGCGGTCGTTTCGCGATTCGCCGAACATGCGAACATATGGAGAAATTTCCGCCCGCCATATTCTTTTACATTATGAAGACCTTTGACCCATGACACATCCATCAGGTGGTACAGGACAGCGAATTGAGACATTTCAGCACATGGACATACCCCATACCTTATAAATAAACCTGATCTGGCCGCCATTTTACATTCAGTGTTTTGCCAGTGTAGGGAGAGGTTGCTGTGTGGAGCAGGGACAGGCTGTTAGGGACACCAAACGCTAGCTAATAGGGCCACTAAAGTCATTTTAAGGACTAGTATAGGTGTGCTATCTATATGTGTGATACACAGAGGGGTGCAATATACTTATAATATACTTTTATAATGAGTCAAAAACACATAGATCTACAGTCGTGGCCAAAAGTTTTGAGAATGACACAAATATTAGTTTTCACAAAGTTTGCTGCTAAACTGCTTTTAGATCTTTGTTTCAGTTGTTTCTGTGATGTAGTGAAATATAATTACACGCACTTCATACGTTTCAAAGGCTTTTATCGACAATTACATGACATTTATGCGAAGAGTCAGTATTTGCAGTGTTGGCCCTTCTTTTTCAGGACCTCTGCAATTCGACTGGGCATGCTCTCAATCAACTTCTGGGCCAATTCCTGACTGATAGCAACCCATTCTTTCATAATCACTTCTTGGAGTTTGTCAGAATTAGTGGGTTTTTGTTTGTCCACCCGCCTCTTGAGGATTGACCACAAGTTCTCAATGGGATTAAGATCTGGGGAGTTTCCCGGCCATGGACCCAAAATGTCAACGTTTTGGTCCCCGAGCCACTTAGTTATCACTTTTGCCTTATGGCACGGTGCTCCATCGTGCTGGAAAACGCATTGTTCTTCACCAAACTGTTGTTGGATTGTTGGAAGAAGTTGCTGTTGGAGGGTGTTTTGGTACCATTCTTTATTCATGGCTGTGTTTTTGGGCAAAATTGTGAGTGAGCCCACTCCCTTGGATGAGAAGCAACCCCACACATGAATGGTCTCAGGATGCTTTACTGTTGGCATGACACAGGACTGATGGTAGCGCTCACCTTTTCTTCTCCGGACAAGCCTTTTTCCAGATGCCCTAAACAATCGGAAAGAGGCTTCATCTGAGAATATGACTTTGCCCCAGTCCTCAGCAGTCCATTCACCATACTTTCTGCAGAAGATCAATCTGTCCCTGATGTTTTTTTTTTAGAGAAGTGGCTTCTTTGCTGCCCTTCTTGACACCAGGCCATCTTCCAAAAGTCTTCGCCTCACTGTGCGTGCAGATGCGCTCACACCTGCCTGCTGCCATTCCTGAGCAAGCTCTGCACTGGTGGCACTCCGATCCCGCAGCTGAATCCTCTTTAGGAGACGATCCTGGCGCTTGCTGGACTTTCTTGGACGCCCTGAAGCCTTCTTAACAAGAATTGAACCTCTTTTCTTGATGATCCTATAAATTGTTGATTGAGGTGCAATCTTAGTAGCCACAATATCCTTGCCTGTGAAGCCATTTTTATGCAACGCAATGATGGTGCACACGTTTCTTTGCAGGTCACCATGGTTAACAATGGAAGAACAATGATTTCAAGCTTCACCCTCTGTCACGGATGAAGTAGGGGAGAACACCAAAAGACAATCAAGAAGGAAGGGGAAAGACACTAGGCCTCACCGCTAGGGAAGGAAAAGGGCCACCACCCATAAAACCCTGGTCCTGGCCCTAACTCCTATCCGTTTGGGCACCTCTCGATGGTAGAGATACCCATACATGGGAACCTAGATAACTCTGGTGACCCTCAGATGCCCTAAAGATAATTCCTGGGAAGAGACCACCTGATCCTTCCCTGGTGAAGGAACTAGCGTCTCATTGAGGCCTAGTAAACAACCGGGGGGGGGGGGGATACAAAACACGACAAGCGGAACACTTAACTTCAGAGGATGAAGGATGAACAGGACTTCAACACGAACCACACTCCAGCTCTTCCAAGACCAAATGAAGCTATCCCAAGCAAGGAGTGATGGGAAAAGTCAGACTAAATAGGGTGTGGTAGAGGTCACATGATCCACACATAAACAGGAGGTGTGGACATACCAGCAACACACAGACAAAGTGAAACCAAAATAGTCTGTCAGATTACTAATGCATAGATAATCTTTCAGACCTTCTGGGACCTGTCACAGATGTGACAGTACCCCCCCTTCTACGGGTGACCTCCGGGCACCCAGGACTGACCTTATCAGGATGAGCTCTGTGGAATGCTCTCACCAGACGACTAGCATTAACCTCGGTCGCTGGAACCCACATCCTCTCCTCTGGTCCGTACCCTTTCCAATGAAAGAGATACTGGAGGGAACTCCGGAGAACTCGGGAATCCACAATCCTGCTGATCTGAAATTCTAAATTGCCGTCCACCATGACAGGAGCGGGAGGCAAGGAGGACGGCTCAACAGGTTCGACACATTTCTTTAGCAACGATTTATGAAATACGTTATGGATTTTCAATGCCTGAGGAAGTTCAAGACGGAAGGCTACAGGGTTAACAATGGCAGTGATCTTATATGGACCAATAAATCTTGGGCCAAACTTCCAAGAAGGTACCTTAAGTTTAATGTTTCTTGTAGACAATCACACAGAATCACCCACTCTCAGGTCCGGACCACTCATACGTATCCTGTCAGCCACACGCTTATACCTGTTGCCCATCTTTTTCAGGTTATCTTAGATTTTCCGCCAAATAGAAGACAAAGAAGAGGAAAATCTTTCCTCCTCAGGAATGCCGGAATTTTGAGCACCAGAAAATGTACCAAACTGTGGATGGAACCCATATGCCCCAAAAAACGGCGACTTATCAGTGGATTCCTGTCTACGGTTATTTATAGCAAACTCAGCTAACGACAAAAATGAAGACCACTCTTCCTGATTGTCTGAAACAAAACATCTCAAGTAAGTCTCCTGATTCTGATTAGTGCGCTCCGTCTGTCCGTTCGACTGAGGATGAAAAGCCGAAGAGAAGGACAATTGTACACCCAGACGAGTACAGAACGCTTTCCAGAATCTGGAAACAAACTGAGTCCCTCTATCGGACACCACATCAGAGGGAATGCCATGTAGTTTCACGATGTTGTCGACAAACACCTGTGCAAGAGTTTTAGCATTGGGTAGACTAGGTAATGCAATAAAGTGTGCCATTTTACTAAAATGATCTACAACCACCAGAATCACAGTTTTTCCCGAAGAATTCGGTAAATCCGTGATAAAATCCATGGACAAATGGGTCCAAGGTCTGGACGGGATGGGCAATGGAAGCAGAGATCCGGAAGGCCGAGTATGTGTCACCTTAGCACCTGCACAGGTACCACAGGCTGACACATAGTCCTCAACACACTTACGCAACCCCAGCCACCAAAATCTGCGAGAGATGAGATCGACAGTCGATCTGCTCCCAGAGTGCCCAGCAAGCACCGTACAGTGATGTTCCTCGAACACCTTGTGGCGTAATTCGGAGGGAACAAACAACTTCCCCAGAGAACAAGAGTCGGGAGCATCCTCCTGTGCCTCCAACACCCTGGCCTCAAGATCAGGATAAAGAGTGGATATGACAACCCCTTCAGATAAAATGGGACTAGGGTCATTAGACTCACCCCCCCAGGAAAGCTACGCGACAAAGCATCCGCCTTGACGTTCTTAACCCCAGGGCGGTAAGTGACGATGAAGTTAAATCTGATGAAAAACAATGACCATCTGGCCTGCCTTGGGTTCAGTCGCTTAACCGACTCCAGGTAGGCCAGATTCTTGTAAAATTGCTCCTTCCAACCAATGGCGCCATCCCTCGAACGCCAACTTAATAGCCAGTAATTCCCTATTCCCCACATCATAATTCCTTTCAGCAGTAGAGAGTTTTTTAGAGAAAAATGCACATGGGCGCCATTTACTAGGTGAAGGACCTTGCGACAAGATTGCTCCTACCCCTACCTCGGACGCGTCAACCTCAACAATAAATGGCTGAGTCAAGTCCGGTTACATCAGAATAGGGGCTGAAGCAAAACATTCTTTCACAGCAGAAAATGCCTGTAATGCCGCATCAGACCAGACAGAGATATCCACACCCTTCCTAGTCATGTCTGTTAAAGGTTTAACCACCTATGAATAGTTCAAGATAAATTTACGGTAGTAGTTGGTAAACCCCAAAAACCGCATAAGCGCTTTCAGATTTTTGGGTCGATCCCAGTCCAACACGGCACGGACCTTCTCGGGATCCATACGAAAACCTGAGGATGAGAGCAGGTAACCCAGAAATTGCACTTCCTGTACAGCAAATACACACTTTTCCATCTTAGCATACAACTTATTCTCTCTTAGGATCTGTAACACCTGTCTCACATGATCCTGATGAGTCTCTATATCAGGCAAATAAATTAGTATGTCATCAAGGTATACAACGACAAACCTCCCCACCAGATGATGAAAGATGTAATTGACAAAGTGTTGAAAAACCGCAGGAGCTTTGGTTAACCCAAAGGGCATGACCAGGTTTTCAAAATGACCCTCAGGGGTATTAAATGCGGTCTTCCACTCATCCCCCTCCTTGATCCTTACCAGATTATATGCCCCCCTCAGATCTAACTTAGAGAACACCTTGGCACCGACAATCTGACTAAACAAATCCGGAATCAAAGGAAGGGGGTAAGGATCACGGACGGTAATACGATTGAGCTCACGGAAGTCCAGGCATGGTCTCAGGGTACCATCTTTTTTCTTTACAAAGAAAAACCCAGCAGCCACTGGGGACTTGGATGGTCTAATATGTCCCTTTGCCAAACTCTCGGTAATATACTCTCGCATGGCCTTTCTTTCGGGTTCCGAAAGATTATACAACCGAGATTTGGGCAATTTAGCTCCGGGAATAAGATTGACGGGACAGTCATACTCCCGGTGTGGAGGCAACTCCTGATTACCACTCTCAGAGAAAACATCAGAAAATTCTGAAATGAACGAGGGTACAGTTTTAGTGGTCACCATAGAGAATGATGCATTAAGACAGTTATCCATGCAAAAATCACTCCAATCGAGAATCTGTCTCGCTTGCCAGTCGATGTTAGGGTTATGTTTGCTTAACCATGGTAAGCCCAACACCAACGGAGAAGGCAGACCCTCCAATACTTAACAGGAGATAGATTCCTGATGCAAATCACCCACTCTTAAATGAATGTCACTACCTGCGACAGACATTTTTGGGTGAGAGGTGCTGAGCCAATTGCAAAGACAGAAATACTTTTCTCGAATGCATTAGTAGTCAACCCATGAATGCGTACAAACTCTCCATCAATCAAGTTAACTCCTTCCCCACTGTCGATAAATGCTTCGATTTTCACAGTTTTGGACTCTAAGCGACACCTCGGCAGTCAGGAGAAGACAAATGTAGGTTTTCTTGCTCCACACCACCAATAGTAATTTGAGGATTAAAAGGTCTTTTCTTTTTGTTTACATCTTGATGCTGCAAGTACGGACAAATGTTCTCAAAATGTCCCTTCTTGCCACAATAAAAGCAGACTCCTTTCACATGACTCAAGCTTTTGCCAGGAGTAGCTCCTCCTAACTGCATAGGCTCCTCACAAGGCGCAACTACCAGTGTCTCTCCACCATAAGTGTCAAAGGAAGCAGTACCCTTATTGGACAGTACGTCCTGAAGGTGAGGACCCCTAGATCTCTCCCTCAGGCGTCTATCTAGACATACAGCAAGGGACATAGCTGCCTCCAATAACACAGAATTTTCATGAAAGGCCAACGCGTCCTGCAGTCTCTGAGAGAGACCCTGACAGAATTGGCTGCGGAGAGCAGGATCGTTCCACTCAGTATCGGTAGCCCACCTCCTAAATTCAGAGCAATAGGTCTCCGCGGAATGATCTCCCTGCCGCAAACTCCATAACTTGGTCTCGGCCTGAGAGATCCGATCCGGGTCATCGTAGATGAGACCCAAGGCTCTGAAGAATTAATCTACCGACCGGAGGGACAGTGATCCGGTCGGCAGAGAAAAAGCCCAAGATTGGCGCCCAAGAAGGCGTCCTCTTTAAGCAAAGAAATAATTATACCCACACATTGACACTCATCCCCAGAAGAGTATGGACGCAGCTTAAAGTATAATTTACATGACTCCCTGAACCGGATGAAATTGTCACTACCCCCGGAAAACCTGTCCGGGAGAGCCACCTTCGGTTCAGGACAGGCCTGGGACCCACCACCGGAACCAGCAGCCTGTGGACTGAATCTGCAAGACAGTTGCGCGGAGGTCTGCTACCTCCAAAGTCAGATTCTGCATCTGTTCGACCAGTGCAGTCATAGCATCCATAGCTGCACAGATCAGAACAAAAAATGGCGGTATGGGCTTGGGATAATGTCACGGATGAAGTAGGGGAGAACACCAAAAGACAATCAAGAAGGAAGGGGAAAGACACTAGGCCTCACCGCTAGGGAAGGAAAAGGGCCAGCACCCATAAAACCCTGGTCCTGGCCCTAACTCCTATCCGTATGGGCACCTCTCGATGGTAGAGATACCCATACATGGGAACCTAGATAACCCTGGTGACCCTCAGATGCCCTAAAGATAATGACTGGGCAGAGACCACCTGGTCCTTCCATGGTGAAGGAACTAGCATCTCACTGAGGCCTAGTAAACAACCGGGGGGGGGGGGGGTACAAAACACGACAAGCGGAACACTTACAGTTGCAAGAAAAAGTATGTGAACCCTTTGGAATTATATGGATTTCTGCACAAATTGGTCATAAAATGTTATCTGATCTTCATCTAAGTTACAACAATAGACAATCACAGTCTGCTTCAACTAATAACACACAAAGAATTAGATGTTACTATGTTTTTATTGAACACACCATGTAAACATTCACAGTGCAGGTGGAAAAAGTATGTGAACCCCGAGACTAATGACATCTCCAAGAGCTAATTGGAGTGAGGTGTCAGCCAACTGGAGTCCAATCAATGAGATAAGATTGGAGGTGTTGGTTACAGCTGCCCTGCCCTATAAAAAAAAAAAACACACCAGTTCTGGGTTTACTTTTCACAAGAAGCATTGCCTGATGTGAATGATGCCTCGCACAAAAGAGCTCTCAGAAGACCTACGATTAAGAATTGTTGACTTGCATAAAGCTGGAAAGGGTTATAAAAGTATCTCCAAAAGCCTTGCTGTTCATCAGTCCACGGTAAGACAAATTGTCTATAAATGGAGAAAGTTCAACACTGCTGCTACTCTCCCTAGGAGTGGCCGTCCTGTAAAGATGACTGCAAGAGCACAGCGCAGACTGCTCAATGAGGTGAAGAAGAATCCTAGAGTGTCAGCTAAAGACTTACAAAAGTCTCTGGCATATGCTAACATCCCTGTTAGTGAAGCTACGATACGTAAAACACTAAACAAGAATGGATTTCATGGGAGGATACCACAGAGGAAGCCACTGCTGTCCAAAAAAAACATTGCTGCACGTTTACAGTTTGCACAAGAGCACCTGGATGTTCCACAGCAGTACTGGCAAAATATTCTGTGGACAGATGAAACCAAAGTTGAGTTGTTTAGAAGAAACACACAACACTATGTGTGGAGAAAAAGAGGCACAGCACACCGACATCAAAATCTCATCCCAACTGTGAAGTACGGTGGTGGGGGCATCATGATTTGGGGCTGCTTTGCTGCGTCAGGGCCTGGACGGTTTGCTATCATCAAAGGAGAAATGAATGCTCAAGTTTATCAAGACATTTTTCAGGAGAACTTAAGGCCATCTGTCCACCAGCTGAAGCTCAACAGAAGATGGGTGTTGCAACAGGACAACGACCCAAAGCATAGAAGTGAATCAACAACAGAATGGCTTAAACAGAAGAAAACACGCCTTCTGGAGTGGCCCAGTCAGAGTCCTGACCTCAACCCGATAGAGATGCTGTGGCATGACCACAAGAAAGCGATTCACACCAGACATCCCAAGAATATTGCTGAACTGAAACAGTTCTGCAAAGAGGAATGGTCAAGAATTACTCCTGACCGTTGTGCATGTCTGATCTGCAATTACAGGAAATGTTTGGTTGAAGTTATTGCTGCCAAAGGAGGTTCAACCAATTATTAAATCCAAGGGTTGACTTTTTCCACCTGCACTGTGAATGTTTACATGGTGTGTTCAATAAAAACATGGTAACATTTAATTCTTTGTGTTTATTAGTTTAAGCAGACTGTGATTGTCTATTGTTGTGACTTAGATGAAGATCAGATCACATGTTATGACCAATTTGTGCAGAAATCCATATCATTCCAATGGGTTTACATACTTTTTCTTGCAACTGTAACTTCAGAGAATGAAGGATGAACAGGACTTCAACACGAACCATACTCCAGCTCTTCCAAGACCAAATGAAGCTATCCCAAGCAAGGAGTGATGGGAAAAGTCAGACTAAATAGGGTGTGGTAGAGGTCACATGATCCACACCTAAACAGGAGGTGTGGACATACCAGCAACACACAGACAAAGTGAAACCAAAAGAGGCTCTCAGATTACTAATGCATAAATAATCTTTCAGACCTTCTGGGACCTGTAACAGATGTGACACCCTCCTTTTAACATGTCAAGTCTGCCATTTTAACCCAATCAGCCTGACATAATGATCTCCAGCCTTGTGCTCATCAACATTCTCACCTGAGTTAACAAGACGATTACTGAAATGATCTCAGCAGGTCCTTTAATGACAGCAATGAAATGCAGTGGAAAGGTTTTTTTTGGGATTAAGTTAATTTTCATGGCAAAGAAGGACTATGCAATTCATCTGATCACTCTTCATAACATTCTGGAGTATATGCAAATTTCTATTATAAAAACTTAAGCAGCAACTTTTCCAATTTCCAATATTTATGTAATTCTCAAAACTTATGGCCACGACTGTATATAGTGATCACCTGGAAGTCAGGGGCCTAGGGGCTAGGGGCTTACTAGGGCCATTTTTATATATGGTAAGGTTCCGGACAGGGTCGCTCTTATCAGGGCGGGTGGTCTGTGGTTAGGCTATCAGGGCCAGAATAGCACCCCCTGTAGGGCAATATCAGGGACAGTACTTTGCCCACCCTGCCCTTCAATACCACTTCATCATCTAGTCCTGGGATAGATGGTTTTTGCTTTCCCTCCGGGATTCATGGATGTGCACTGGAACCCCCCGGATTGTGGTAGGACTTATGGTTTCTGATTTGGTGCCGCCGAGCACCTAATTTAGTGCCGCCGAGCACTTGTTATTGCCTACCTACGCACACTAGCGTGGGCGGGGCTAAGCTCTGTTCACTTGAATGGAGCTTAGCCCCTCCCACGCTAGTTGATACTAGTTGTGACGTCATTGGGCAGGCAGTAAACAGTAAGAAGGCCGCACCGCTGCTGGAGCACCGCTACCTTCTCAAACAGCTAATAGGTGGGGGTCCTGGGTGTCGGACCCCCGCCAATCAGATGCTGATGATCTATCCAGAGGATAGATTATCAGTTAAAACAAAGTGCAGAATCCCTTTAACTTTAATAATTTAATTTATTTTCATTTTGAGGGATATCTTTTCCATTCACACGTCCGCAAAATGGGTCCGCATCCGTTCCTCAATTTTGCGGAACGGGTGCAGACCCATTCATTTTCAATTGGGCCGGAATGTGCTGTTCGCATCCGCATTTGCGGATCCGCACTTGCGGATCCGCACTTCCGCATCTGTGCTTCCATTTCCGAAAAAAAATAGAACATGTCCTATTCTTGTCCGCAATTGCAGACAAGATTAGGCATTTTCTATTATAGTGCCATCGATGTGCAGTCCACAAATTGCGGAATGCACATTGCTGGTGTCCGTGTTTTGCGGATCCGCAAAACACTTACGGACGTGTGAATAGACCCTCATAGTAAAATTATTAAAGGTTAAGTTTTATCTTTATGTATATTCTAATGGATTGCCTTCCTTGTACAATGTTATGATATACTTTCTATGTTAGAAAGTATATTATAGTGCATTTGTATTGTGTGGCAGTTGTGTGCGGTTTTGCTGCGATACTGCAGGTATATAGAGGGACAAGCGTTATTAGAACAAATAATTTCTACTGGTGTGATATATACCAGTCGCCCCCCCCAAAAAAACTGATTGAAGCGGGGGATTATATACCAATATACTGTCTTTATAGTGCATTTAGTTACTGTATAGTGTATTTGCGCATGCGCGTACGTGAAAATTATATTGCTGATATTTCGCATTGAAAAGAATAATGAATGGAGATCCCAAATTCGAATAATACATCTGGTAGTCACTGTCCATGTTGTGGGACTATTTGTGCCCTTCTAGTAATTATTTCTTAGCTGCAAATATGAGCTGAAGGTTTTTTAGGTTCGCCTGCCATTAAAATGAATGGGACCCGCTGCGAACTTGCGGTTCGCGAACATTTGATCGCGTTCACGAACCGTCCCGGTAGATGTTCGTCCATCACTATTTTTGATCTCTTGCTATTAAGCTTTTTGTGATGTAAGGTGACAAAAAATGGCTTTTTTTACACCGTTTTTTTTTTTTAAGGTATTCACCTGAGGGGTCAGGTCATGTGATTTTCTTATAGAGCAGTTTTTTTTTTTACTTTTTTTTTTACCCAGACCAACTTGGTTTATGAAGATCCAGTGGGTCTGATGTCTGTATAATACAGTACAGTACACTATATAGTGTACTGTACTGTATTTTCCCTTTACAAAGTCTGATCAGACTTCTGCCTTTAGCATGGTAACCATCACTCGCTGCCACAACAGAGCAGCCCCCTCCCTCTGTGATCCCGTCAAGAATCGGGAGCTGAAAAGGCACAGCTGCCCCCAATAGGAGAGGGAGGAAGCTCCTTCCCTGTTAACTCCTTCCATACAGTGGTCCCTACGGACCGCGGCATGGAAGGAGTTCAAAGGCTGACATCACAACACATATGTCAGCCGTTTCAAGCAGAGTGTCAGCAATGTGCTGACACTCTGCTTGATAACCGCTCGGCCATCCTGGAAATGAGAGGGGGCGGTTAAAAATTTTAATTTTGGTCATTTTGAAGTTTCTGATTCCTGCAGTCATGGACCACGGGGATCAGAAACTTCCGAAAGCGCTGCAAACCGCAGGTCTGAATTGACCTGCAGTTTGCAGCGATCGCCGATATGGGGGTGTCACAGGACCACCTCGGCATTGTCCCAGGGTGCCTGCTGATTGATTTTAGCAGGCACCCAGTTCCGATCACCGCCCGCCGCGCGGCGGTGATCGGAACTACACACAAGTACCAGGACATCAGGGCGTGCCTGTACGCCCTGTGTCCTTAAGATGTTAAGTATATCTGCAATGAACAGGACACTGGGTCAGTGGGCATGCCATGCAGTGGGTCAGTATATATGTGTATAAGTTCGTGACGCCAGTTGCAGCTTGTGCAGGTACTGTAGCAGGGCCCTTTAACATGATATGAGCTCATGTACTAGGTAAGGAATGCCAGAGGGGGATAATGTCTCTGCATAGCAGATTTGGTAGTGTCAACGGTGTCTCCTACCTTGGTACGGCTGGACTCCTGTATCCTGGCTCACATGCAACAAAATGAGTGCTGTTAATAGGAGGAATGGAGGAATGATGGAAATCCACACAGATAATAGGGTCCAACTTGTCTTTACTTGGTGTTATTATATGCAGCTTTTGATCCATACAAGTTACAGCTTTAGTCTAGGGTCCCAGCAGGTTTTGGCAATATGTGGCAGGAATTTACATGTATTCTGCATCTGATCATACACCTATTAGAATCTGGCAGGTATCTATCTTCTGCTCTGTCTGTGGTCTGCTTGATATGGGTCTGACTAGCTGTTGAGGTACTTATCTTCTCCTTGTCTTGGGATCTTTACTTATAGGACTGCTCGCAGGGTAGGATGGTTTCTTCCTGGAGATCTGATAGTTATTTGAAGGGCTGCCTTCCTTGTTCACCAGCCGAGGTAAGCGACTCAGGCTGGGAAGAGGGATCCTGGGGCCTCAGCAGAGGCTTGGATCCTTGGTTGGGGTCCCTGTTTCTGGGAGCTCCTATTAACACAGCCTTCCCCACAGGGCCGGCTCCAGGATCATGTGGGCCCTTGGGCGATAAAGTGTCAGTGGGCCCCCTTACACAGTGGTAACTCTCTGAGTACAGATAATACAGTAGATATCACCTGCAGTCCTATGTAACAGCATAGATAACACAGTCATGGCTATCTGAGTACAGAAAATGTTATAGTGTTACCTGCAGTCCTATGTAAAACCACAGATAACACTAGTGCTGATAATGTGATAGTGTTACCTGTAGTCCTATGTAAACCACAGATAACACTAGTGTAGATCATGTAGTAGTGTTACCTGCGTCCTTAGTGTGCCTCTACCACAGACTCCATGCTGGCGGTGCTGCCTCCTCTTCCATCTTCATCTTGCCCCGCACAGAATGTCCTGATGCAGCTGCGTCAAGACAAAGGGAACACTGTGGGCATGGTGATGGTGACACACACACAGGGACAGACACACACACACAGGGACAGACACACAGGGACAGACACACAGGGACAGACACACACACACACAGGGACAGACACGCGCACACACACAGGGACAGACACACACACACAGGGACAGACACACACACACAGGGACAGACACACACACACACACAGGGACAGACACACACACACACACAGGGACAGACACACACACACACACAGGGACAGACACACACACACACAGGGACAGACACACACACACAGGGACAGACACACACACACAGGGACAGACACGCACACACACACAGGGACAGACACACACACACAGGGACAGACACGCACACACACAGAGACAGACACACACACACACAGAGACAGACACACACACACACAGAGACAGACACACACACACACAGGGACAGACACACACACAGGGACAGACACACACAGGGACAGACACACACAGGGACAGACACCTGTGTAATCATCAACCAACTTCTATCTAAAAGGGAATTCCACCTTTAGTTCTGCTCCAACCTTTTGTTACCTTCTAATATGACTCCCACTGATTCCCAGTACTGAGGGAACATGGACTGAGGTTTAAAAGGGAATTATCAACATGTACCACAAGGTGGTCTAAACCGTAACCCATTAGGCACTGGCTAGACTGTGGGATGGAGTCTAAGCAATGCCTCAGGTCTCATGCACACTGCTGTTATGCGTCCATTCCGTGCATTGGTAACCACAATTTGTGGTCTCCAATGCACTGGCAACGTCCGTGCGGCGGCCGGGACAGATTGAGACCCATTCAACCTGAATGGGTCCATGATCCGGCCGCACCGCACACAAAAAAAGAACATGTTCTATTTTTTTGCGGTGCTGAGGCAGGGACGGAAACACCACAGAAGCACTCCGTAGTGCTTCCCATTGAGCGATTGCAAACCCATTCAAGTGATGCCCACGGCCGGTGTGCATGAGGCCATAGACACAGAAAGGGGCACACACACAGGGACAGACAGACTGACAGACACACACACAGGGACAGACAGACACACACATCATGGCCCTCAGAATACACCTGGATCTGTATGATAAACCCCCTTAATTGCACCAGATTCCACTCCACTTGAACCCCACTGCCCCTGAGTGCTCCACCTGCCCCCTCATATATGAGCTTCATATGCTTCCCCTCACAAGTTCTGGTTCTCCAGCAGCACATCCTACCTCACTCTGCATCTTGCAGGCAGGCACAGCCCCTCCTCCTTCCACAAGCTGCTGCTGCCGTCAGGGTTTGTCATGTGACCATGAAGGAGCATGTGACCAGTGATGTCACAGAACTCCTTCTAACAACTACATTCTAGCATAGGATCAATCATCTACCGAAACTCCATCTACCCTGTTCTGAGTTCTGGGGCCGCTTACCCCAGCAGTGCACATGTGAAAATTGTCTGCATTGCTGGGGTAAGCTGCCCTAGAATTCAAAACAGGCAGGACACAGCTGCAGGAGTGAGCGGGCACAGTGGGCCCCCTCCAGGAGCAGGGGGCCTCGGCATTTGCCCGGGTTTGCCGGGTGGTGGCGCCGGCCCTGCTTCCCCAGCAGGGGGGCTGGTTACACTGACTAACTTCCTTCTCCTCCTCATAAAGCATGGCATGGGACATCCCACTTCTGCTCATGTAGGGGAGACTAGACTGGAATGGACTATTCCAGGCTAGATACTTACTCTGACCTGCTGCATACTGCTGCCACCTGCTGGTGTACATTGAGAATTACAGCCAATTACATGAAACAGTCACAGTAAATCCATATAATACAAATGTAAGGTCAGATTACACAGGATGTTAATACATTTACACTTTAACATCATATGGCAGGGTGACAGAGTTTTAGTGACATACTCTGGGATGTTACATATCACTTTCTCTATAGAATGTGATTTAATACACAAGAAGTTTTCTGGAATTGGCTTATTGATGACCTATTCTCAGGACAGTTTATCAATATAAGATCGGCAGAGGTCAGACTCCTGTACCTGCACAGATCAGCTATTTGAGGAGACAGCGGTGAGCACCAGGTCTCCTCGCTGCTTACCAAGCCTACCATCCATTTTACAGCATCTCTGCTTGGTATCGTAGCTCAGCCCAATCACTTGAATGGGACAGAGCTGCACCTAGGCTATTTGTCCAATGAACATGATGTGACTGGCCTGGTAGGCCTCTTCATACAGTTGATCGATAGAGATCCCGACACTGACTCCCACTTATCTCATGAGGATAGGTCATCAATATGATAATTCTGGAAAACACCTTTAAAGATGTTTTAATAATGCCCATTTAAATACACATTTTTATTTTAATAAAACCTCCTAAATTACCTTTGAGTTTCTATTTAACATCATATGCAGGTTTATATGACAGAACTTATATTGGATTTCTAGTAAGCTTTTTTGATCTTTAGATTCAATTCATGTTAGGTCAAGGCTGGTTTATTTCTCCTTAAGTGAAGGCTGTTGATGTTTTTCACTTGTCAGCTCTGCACTTGATATGCAGACACAATTTCGGCCTGTCAGGATATAAAAGAATCATGCTACATATGATTCTATGATAATGGGAGGAAAAAAAAAAATGTTGGTTCTTTCAAGATTTCATTTATAGTAAAAGCTAGTTTGAAAAGTTGAAACTGGCCAGCATTATAATCGGAATATATTATATACTATAGCATGTTCATATACTACCGTATATGCACACATGTATACTATACAAGGATAATATATATATATTTATATATATATATATACAGTACAGACCAAAAGTTTGGACACACCTTCTCATTCAAAGAGTTTTCTTTATTTTCATGACTATGAAGGCATCAAAACTATGAATTAACACATGTGGAATTATATACATAACAAACAAGTGTGAAACAACTGAAAATATGTCATATTCTAGGTTCTTCAAAGTAGCCACCTTTTGCTTTGATTACTGCTTTGCACACTCTTGGCATTCTCTTGATGAGCTTCAAGAGGTAGTCACCTGAAATGGTCTTCCAACAGTCTTGAAGGAGTTCCCAGAGATGCTTAGCACTTGTTGGCCCTTTTGCCTTCACTCTGCGGTCCAGGTCACCCCAAACCATCTCGATTGGGTTCAGGTCCGGTGACTGTGGAGGCCAGGTCATCTGGCGCAGCACCCCATCACTCTCCATCATGGTCAAATAGCCCTTACTTTCAAAGTTTTCCCAACTTTTCAGCTGACTGACTGACCTTCATTTCTTAAAGTAATGATGGCCACTCGTTTTTCTTTACTTAGCTGCTTTTTTCTTGCCATAATACAAATTCTAACAGTCTATTCAGTAGGCCTATAAGCTGTGTATCCACCTGACTGCTCCTCAATGCAACTGATGGTCCCAACCCCATTTATAAGGCAAGAAATCCCACTTATTAAACCTGACAGGGCACACCTGTGAAGTGAAAACCATTTCAGGGGACTACCTCTTGAAGCTCATCAAGAGAATGCCAAGAGTGTGCAAAGCAGTAATCAAAGCAAAAGGTGGCTACTTTGAAGAACCTAGAATATGACATATTTTCAGTTGTTTCACACTTGTTTGTTATGTATATAATTCCACATGTGTTAATTCATAGTTTTGATGCCTTCAGTGTGAATCTACAATTTTCATAGTCATGAAAATAAAGAAAACTCTTTGAATGAGAAGGTGTGTCCAAACTTTTGGTCTGTACTCTATATATATAAAATATACTATATTTTTTGCATTTTAAGACACTTTTTACCCCCAAAAGTTGGAAGAAAATGGCAGGGCATCTTATAAAGCATTTAGTATGCAAGAGGAGCGGTGAGTGTAGTGCTGATAGCAATGGCTATGCACACCACTCATTAGTCTTCTTCCAGATGCTGCAATGCGCTGTGTCGTGACTGTATATAGCGTCAGTATGTAGTGCATGTAGGCCACAGGAGAAGTATGTTTATTTCTTTATTTTATGTCTTTATACCTACACATATTAAGTATATGCAGGATTCCTAACAGGGCCCTACATGCCCTTATTTCAAAAAGGTGTAATTTTGTATATGCCCTCAATTCAGTTTCCTCTTCAAATGAGGTGTAACTTTGGACCCCTTGCTGGGACATTACCTTGTGCTCTAGGGCTACATAATGGGATCGACTGGGATGACCACTGACACTGGTCACCATCTCCCCCTGCACCTTACAAATGAAGGGTTGTGCAAGTGAAGAGGAAGGAAGACCTTTCCTCTGAAGTGCACTTCCCTGTTACAATACTTATTTCTACTATATATCTACCAGTGCCCTGCGGTGTGCTTATTCAGTAAAACCTATTATACTCCTGAGGGACCCCGTTCTGCTGGCTATTGGTCATTAGAGTTTAGACAATCACCAGTATAAGTTATTGGAAATCTGAAAGACGGGGGTATATCAGAATTGAAACAAGAGTGACGGCACACGGTATAAAACATACAATATGGAACAAAAAAGAGAAAAAATACAGAGATAAGAGCCGCACATCTAAAAAGTATCAAATTTATTGAAAACGACAGACACAACAGAGACAGATTAAAATCATTGTATACAATAAATCATGGCTGTTTGTACCGGATAAGTACCACACGCCACCCTGACTGCACCACAAAACCATGAGCATAATCCCATAATACGCGTTGGGCTTTCTTCCCTGTCCACCACGCACATTCCCACCATGCTACTTTCATGATAAGTATTATACTTATATCATTCATGTTGATGGATTTCATGCACTTTAACTGAATTTTACTCATTACTTACCTATGTGGGATTATGCTCATGGTTTTGTGGTAGAGTCAGGGTGGCGTGTGGTACTTATCCGGCACACACAGCCATGATTTATTGTATACAATGACTTTAATCTGTCTCTGTTGTGTCTACTTTTTAGATGTGCAGTATAAGTTATTGTTTATTGCTACCATGTTGATCAACACTTCATATGTTCTTTGCTTTGTTAAGGCTGCGGACGCATGCGTGTTGATGCCTTGTCGCCCAGCCCCCACCCCCCGGTGATGTCGCCTAACAACGGCGCTCATCCGTGCCGATGAGGGTGAGCTGCTTCCGGACGCAAGATCAGACGATTGGGGCGGATGGCTTGACATCATTACACATCTCGCACATGCGCACCTGCCCATAACGAACACTATCTATCCATGGGAACCACCAATGGTAAGCCGGAGTGAGTTATGATCTGTATATGTATACTGCTGTTGCTATACCACTTAAATTATTTCAACACATGTCGGGTGGGGGGTGTTAACCCCTTATACACTGGTCACTTTATTGTATTATGATATTTTTATATCACATACCGTATGATCCTATGAGATTCGGAATCATAGACTGATCACATTTACTTCAGAATCATGCATTATGTCTATTCTTATATGAAATATCTTTTTAATGTTTAATTAACTTAATTATCTGCACTGAGTCAATTATGTCATCATTTATGTCATCATCTATGTTACAATTATGTATGTGGATATTTAAAGCCTCACATGGCATTACCTCATTGCTTGATAAAGGTCTCATTGTGTTGGGCTTAAACGTTGCTATTGGGGAATAAACAGGTCCATCACCCTTTCACAGAATTTGGAGTGCTGCCTCATAATTTTTTTGGATTGACCTGTGGATTTTTGCCTATACTGCCAGAGGGATTGTACCCAACATTACTACTGACTGTGCTGCTGTTATTTTTTTTGTTTTTGATAGATAGAGTAGGTAGATATAAAATTTTGAAAATCCTAAACATTACATATATATAAATATGTACATTGTTCTGTATTCCAGTAGAGTTACCGGTAATTACTTGTGTGAACTCTATTTACACTTGCTTAGTATTAATAATAATAATAATAATTTTAAATTAAAATGATCCTGCAATTAAAATAAGAAATGAATACTGTATGTGATGCATGTAACTTTATTTTAAAACCATGCTAGTATGATATTTTAATAAAAAAAAAAAAATATTCTAAAATCCATCCTGTCCTTACTCTGATTAAAGCAGCATATATGCACTAATTGCATTTATGTTTTCAATATTTATCTTTCCAAATGAATTATTCATGTTCCTTCAGTAGTGGTTATTAGTAGATTTATTTATAGGGCTATTTCAATATGTATGGATGAAAATCTAGGCACATCTTTGCAGATTTATTTATAGGGCTATATAAATATTTATGGTAGAAAATCTAGGTACATTAGTTAAAGTCTGTGAAATCATTGGAATGGCTCTTTTTAGAAACAATACCTCTCTATCAAGATTAATACATGAGATATTGTAGAACATGTACCTTTGTTGTTTGTAAAGTGGGCATTTACTGTATCTTCTTTTAGAACAGTCACTATTTCATGGTACTTATTTAGTTTTCTAGTTAGTTTTTCTTTCATATTATGCTCTTTACGAATCCACCTGGTGTGAGTTCCCAAGGAGTGAGAAATATGGAATAATAATCTATATAGCATGGCATAGCTTGAATAAGATCTTTACTAGAGATGAATGAGTCCATTTTGCTTCAATTAAAATTGTTATGAATTTCCCTCAAAATTCTAATTTTGTCAAAATCAAAACTTTTGTGTTTCATTCCGCATGAATCGATCTAAATGGCAGCCACTATTTTATACCGTAGGTCATATGGTAGAGAAGAAAGCATCTACCACCAAAAGCAGGCTGTTTGTCACCTCTCTGTTTACCCATAACCATATTTTTTTGCAGTCATTTTGACATTTCTAATGCTGTCTTGGTGTAAAAACGCTTGAAACGGGTTGCATACAGTCTTAGGAAACCTTAGAGTGTTATACATGACTATTCACAGAACTTTCAATTGAAGCCAAATTTTTTAGGACTAAATCTAATCTGATGCCCAATTTCAGTGCATCGGACATAAAATACATTTTGGCAAAGTCCCTCATCTTTAATCCTTACTATAGTGGTAATTAGCATTCTGTTGACAATATATAGTTATTATTTTCAATGATCCAGTTAAAAAGCTTGCACCTTTCAGGATGTAATAAAACTATGTGCTGCTGTTACGTAATACATACTGCACTTAAAACTGATTTATTTTAAAATTTTGTAGTGATTTTATGATCATTTGTCAATGGAAAGTCACGAAAAACCAAATCTATATTATATTGCTTTGTGGTACTTTTAACTATAAATTTGTTCCCTGGATTGTCTTCAAAATCCTTGGTGGATTTTCCCACTGCTCCTGACAATGTGAACAAGGAGAATTGCTGAACACCAATGATAACATTTTAAATGGTGAGACAATTTTATTCTTTTCTATTTTCATTAAAATATCCATTATGCCTCAAATCCATGTAATGTGAAGGAAGATTTCCAAATGTAATGTTTATATTGTTTACATTATAATTTTCATACATTGTCAGTCATCAAAATAATTTACCCTTTATAAAGTATTCAGATTCTCTTAATGCATATCAGACTCAAGCTCATATTATTTTAATGTACAAATATATAAAATATGTATAAGGATGTGATGCAACATTTCTTATAATTATGTTTATGTGTTTCTCCTCTATTTGAAATATTTATTACACTTTAAGGAGATATAAAAAATAAAAATAAAATAGAACACAGTAGTAATATAAAATTCAAAATGTCAGATTTCATTTTTCCTAAATTTATTTGTGTCAAATTAAATTGCACGGTTAGAAATTAATTAGTAGTGTATGACATACCATGTTTATGCTTAAATGTCAACTAGATTGTCTATTTGGAAATAAAACTTAATTGCAGTCATGTATTGTATATTAATTATAAAATAGAAATGATAGCTACTAAAAGTTTCATAGTGTCTTTATAAACTAGTAATATAGCATTGCCATTCAACACATATTCTTTATCACTGCTCCGATTATGCAATAGAATAGCATACAAATTAAGTAAAATTAACTATTTTAGGTACTTGGTCACTTAAAGGAGTTCTCCAGGAATAAATACTAGAGATTAGAGAATTTTTTGCAAAAAATTGCTATTTCCTGGCTACAGAGAGCCTTTATAGTGGTGTAGAACACTGTGCCTTGCAGTAAAACGCATAGGGAGTCTGCTAAGGTAGTGAAACAATACAGTGAGTCCGTATGACATGCAGATGACAGGCGTGACTCTTATAATCACTGCACACTTCACTTATTTAGGCAGTCACGGGGCCAAAACTAACCAAGTAGCTCAAGTATGAACTCAGCCTTACAGGTCGATGTTAGCTTCAAGAAGAATCACACTCCTTTTAAACCGTCATCAGCTGATTCCACATAGATGTCTACAGAACCTGTTGTATTAAAAATTTATACAAGTAGAGCCCCCCCAACAGAGTGGAGAGGGTGTCAGCAGTAAGTTTGTGTTGACTAGAGATGTCGCGAACATACAATTTTCAGTTCGCTAACGGCGAACGCGGATTTTCACAAATGTTCGCGAACGGGCGAACCACCATAGACTTCAATAGGCAGGCAAATTTTAAAACCCACAGGGACTCTTTCTGGCCACAATAGTGATGGAAAAGTTGTTTCAAGGGGACTAACACCTGGACTTTGGCATGCCGGAGGCGGATAAATGGCAAAACTCCCATGGAAAATTACATAGTTGACGCAGAGTCTGGTTTTAATCCATAAAGGGCATAAATCACCTAACATTCCTAAATTGTTTGGAATAACGTGCTTTAAAACATCAGGTATGATGTTGTATCGATCAGGTAGTGTAAGGGTTACGCCCGCTTCACAGTGACAGACCAAACTCCCCGTTTAATGCACCGCAAACAACCGCAAACAGTCCATTTGCACAACTGCAAACTCCCCATTTGCACAAGGTTGGATACCAAGCTAGCCATGTCCCGTTCCTTGTCCTCACTGACGTCATTGAAGGTCTCTTCCTCCACCCAGCCACGTACAACATCAAGGGTCCCCGAAAGGTGACAACAAGCCCCCTGGGACGCCTGCTGTGGTTGGTCTTCCACCTCCTCAAAGCCACCTTCCTCCTCTGACTCCTCTTCTTCAGACTCCTCTGTCTGCGTTGCCTCTCTCTGCGTTATTATAAGGTGTGTTAAGTAGTACTATTCTTATCAGTTTAATCCCTGTTACGTCCCCTATGAGGGGTCGTGTATATGGAATCGATTTTAGGATCCCGGAGATGGAAAAAGATGCTTGGTCGGTCCTCCTACGTCCAATTTGGGACACTGCGCGTGCAATCTACTGTGCCACCAGATTGGAGCGGTGTGTTAAGTAGTACTATTCTTATCAGTTTAATCCCTGTTACGTCCCCTATCAGGGGACGTGTATATGGAATCGATTTTAGGAACCGGGAGATGGAAAAAGATGTTTGGTCGGTCCTCCTACGTCCAATTTGGGGCACTGCGCGTGCAATCTACTGTGTCACCAGATAGGAGTGGTGTGTTAAGTAGTACTATTCCTATCAGTTTAATCCCTGTTACGTCCACAAGTATTATTATTATTATTATTATTATAAGGTGTGTTAAGTAGTACTATTCCTATCAGTTTAATCCCTGTTACGTCCCCTATCAGGGGACGTGTATGGAATAGATTTTAGACAACCGCAAAGAGTTGTCAATATAGTTGACACACTCATGACATAAATTTTATACCTCTATGCGCCAATCTTGGTGTAGTGATGACTGTGCTCGTGCGCACGTTTGGGAGATTGCAGGCGATGGGGATTTTTCAAAGCCTATGGTCGTGCTGAGGTAGTTCAGTGACAGTTAAGTGACCCAGAAAACAATGATTCTGCAGTGTGGGCCCATTGTTGGCCTAGTAGGCTTTAATGATCACCTTAGATGATCACAAAGAAAATTAATGTTTTTTCTATGCAAAATTATCCAGCCGATCGCTTTTGGTCTGTTCACAATGAAGCAACGACCTTATCATCTGGGGTGTGCCAACATTGCCAACACACTCATAGAGGTGATCGCTTCATTGTGATACGCAAGCCCCTTCACCACAACAAGGTAACGATCACGAAGTGGAATTGACACATGTACAGTACAGACCAAAAGTTTGGACACACCTTCTCATTCAAAGAGTTTTCTTTATTTTCATGACTATGAAGGCATCAAAACTATGAATTAACACATGTGGAATTATATACATAACAAACAAGTGTGAAACAACTGAAAATATGTCATGTTCTAGGTTCTTTAAAGTAGCCACCTTTTGCTTTGATTACTGCTTTGCACACTCTTGGCATTCTCTTGATGAGCTTCAAGAGGTAGTCCCCTGAAATGGTCTTACAACAGTCTTACCCAGAGAAGTACCCAGAGATGCTTAGCACTTGTTGGCCCTTTTTCCTTCACTCTGGGATCCAGCTCACCCCAAACCATCTCGATTGGGTTCAGGTCCGGTGACTGTGGAGGCCAGGTCATCTGGCGCAGCACCCCATCACTCTCCTTCATGGTAAAATAGCCCTTACTTTCAAAGTTTTCCAAATTTTTCAGCTGACTGACTGACCTTCATTTCTTAAAGTAATGATGGCTACTCGTTTTTCTTTACTTAGCTGCTTTTTTCTTGCCATAATACAAATTCTAACAGTCTATTCAGTAGGACTATCAGCTGTGTATCCACCTGACTTCTCCTCAACGCAACTGATGGTCCCAACCCCATTTATAAGGCAATAAATCCCACTTATTAAACCTGACAGGGCACACCTGTGAAGTGAAAACCATTTCAGGGGACTACCTCTTGAAGCTCATCAAGAGAATGCCAAGAGTGTGCAAAGCAGTAATCAAAGCAAAAGGTGGCTACTTTGCAGAACCTAGAATATGACATATTTTCAGTTGCTTCACACTTGTTTGTTATGTATATAATTCCACATGTGTTAATTCATAGTTTTGATGCCTTCAGTGTGAATCTACAATTTTCATAGTCATGAAAATAAAGAAAACTCTTTGAATGAGAAGGTGTGTCCAAACTTTTGGTCTGTACTGTATGTGTCTTTTTTTTTTTTTGGTTTTTGAAGCCACAGTGCAGCACCAGAGGCCAGAAAAATTAGGCATGAACACATGCCTGAAAAATTTGGTATTGTTGCAGCCGCTGCTGTAGCAGCTGCCAGAAAAATTAATGTTTCCCAGGCAGAAAGTGCCCTAAAACATTGCGGCTTGAACCCTAGTTGGTGGCGGATAAGTCACGCAAGTCATCAGAGATAAAATACAGCAGCGTGTGGACCATTTTTAGCCCAAGGCAGCTCATCTCATCAGGACTTTTTTAGTCGAATGTATAGCCCACTGCCAGTCACTTCGGGATCCATCCCTCATTCATCTTAATAAAGGTGAGGTAATCTAGACTTTTTTGACCTAGGCGACTTCTCTTCTCAGTGACAATACCTCCTGCTGCACAGGACACTTGAAGCGGGGCAGGCCAGAAGTTCTATCGCAAATTGGGATAGCTCAGGCCACAGGTCAAGCCTGCACACCCAGTAGTTAAGGGGTTCATCGCTCCTCAGAGTGTCAATATCTGCAGTTAAGGCGAGGTAGTCTGCTACCTGTCGGTCGAGTCGTTCTCTGAGGGTGGACCCCGAAGGGCTGTGGCGATGCATAGGACTTAAAAAGCTCTGCATGTCCTCCATCAACAACACGTCTGTAAAGCGTCCTGTCCTTACCGGCGTGGTCGTGGTAGGAGGAGGATTACTTTCACCTCTTCCCCTGTTAGATTCCCGTTGTGCTGTGACATCACCCTTATACGCTGTGTAAAGCATACTTTTTAATTTATTTTGGAACTGCTGCATCCTTTCCGACTTCCGGTAATTCGGTAACATTTCAGGCACTTTCTGCTTATACCTGGGGTGTAGTTAGCGTGGCTACCCAGTACAGGTCGTTCTCCTTCAGCCTTTTTATATGAGGGTCCCTCAACAGGCACGACAGCATGAAATACCCCATTTGCACAAGGTTGGATGCCGAGCTACTCATGTCCGGTACCTCGTCCTCAGTGATCTCACTGAAGGTATGTTCTTCCCCCCAGCCACGTACAACACCACGGGTACCAGATAGGTGACAACGAGCACCCTGGGATGCCTGTTGTGGTTGGTCTTCCTCCTCCTCCTCAAAGCCACATTCCTCCTCTGACTCCTTTTCCTCACACTCCTCCTCCAGCGTTGCCGCAGGTCCAGCAAGAGATGCTGATAAGGCTGTTTCTGGTGGTGATGGTGACCACAACTCTTCCTCTTCCTCTTCACGCTCATCTACGGCCTGATTCAGAACTCTTCACAGGACACGCTCCAGGAAGAAAACAAATGGGATGATGTCGCTGATGGTTTCTTCGGTGCGACTGACTAGGTTTGTCACCTCCTCAAAAGGACGCATGAGCCTACAGGCATTGCGCATGAGCGTCCAGTAACGTGGCAAAAAAATTCCCAGCTCCGCAGAGGCTGTCCTAGCACCCCGGTCATACAAATACTCGTTGACGGCAATTTCTTGTTGGAGCAGGCGGTCGAACATTAGGAGTGTTGAATTCCAACGTGTCGGGCTGTTGCAAATCAAGCGCATTACTGGCATGTTGTTTCGCCGCTGGATATCTGAAAAGTGCGCCATGGCCGTGTAGGAATGCTTGAAATGGGCACACACCTTCCTGGCCTGCTTGAGGACGTCCTGTAAGCCTGGGTACTTATGCACAAAGCGTTGTACGATCAGATTACACACATGTGCCATGCCCGGCACATGTGTCAACTTGCCCAAATTCAATGCCGCCAACAAATTGCTTCTGTTGTCACAAAAACATTTTGACGATCTCCAGTTGGTGCGGAGTCAGCCACTGATCCACCTGTGCGTTCAGGGCGGACAGGAGTGCTGGTCCGGTGTGACTCTCTGCTTTCAGGCAAGTCAACCCCAAGACGGCGCGACACTGTCGTATCCCGGGACGTGGAATAGCCCCTGGGGAACGCTGTTGATGTGGAGCAAGATGCAGCAGCAGAAGAGGACTCAGCCGAGGAGGTTATGGAAGAGGATGGAGTAGGAGGGGTAGAGGAGGTGGCAGCAGGCCTGCCTGCAAGTCGTGGCGGTGTCACCAACTCCTCTGCTGAGCCCAATGCGCAGTGTAGGTGATATACCTGCCCTGACCGTGCTTTTCAGACCAGGTATCAGTGGTCAGATGGTCCCTTGCCCCAACACTGTGTGCCAGACATGCCATTACTTCCTTTTGCACAATCGAGTACAGGTTGGGAATTGCCTTTTGTGCAAAGAAATTTCGACCGTGTACCTTCCACTGCGGTGTCCCAATAGCTACAAACTTTTGGAAGGCCTCAGAATCCACCAGCTTGTATGGTAAAAGCTGGCGAGCTAAGACAAGCCAGCTGTCAGACGCCGGGCAAGGTGGTGACTTTGTGACATTGGCTTCTTACGCTCAAACATGTCCCTGACAGACACCTGACTGTGGGCAGATGAGCTGGAACTGCTCAAGGCGAGAGACGGAGTGACGGATGGTTGAAAGGGGGCTAGGAGGACAGCAGTGGTTGACGTGGCTGAAGATGCTGGACCAGGAGGAGGATGGCGGCTTTGAGTTTGTGTGCTGCTTGTACTCATGTGTTGATCCCATAGGCGTTTGTGATGTGCGTTCATGTGCCTTCGCAAAGCAGTTGTACCTAGGTGGGTGTTAGATTTCCCACGACTCAGTTTCTTTTGGCACAGGTTGCAAATGGCATCGCTGTTGTCAGAGGCAGACACACAAAAAAAATGCCACACTGCTGAGCTCTGCAATGACGGCATTCTGGTTGTGGCAATAGAATGCGTTGATTGGCGTGCTGTCTGGCTGACACCGGGTGTCGATGCATGCTGTCTGACTGTGCCACTAGCTCCTTGCGACGACCTCCCCTTGCTTCCAACTCGTCTCCTCCTCCTCTCTGTATCCCCATCTGAACTTTCCCGCTGTTCTTCTTCTCTTCGAGCGGGCACTCACGTGACATCCACGGACACATCGTCATCATCAACCGCTTCACTTGTACCTGACAACTCAGCAAAGGAAGCAGCAGCGGGTACAACATCATCATCATCATCATCACACCGTACGTCCATGTGTGTAATGCTGCCTGACTGAGACATATCCCTGTTATCTACATCCTCTGGCAATAATGGTTGCGCATCACTCATTTCTTCCAACTGATGTGTAAATAACTCCTCTGACAGATCAAGTGAGGCGGCTGTGGTGCTAGTGTTGGTGGTGGCGGCAGGCGGGCGAGTGGTAACTTGAGAGGTGCCCGAAGCTGAGCTGGAGGAGGATGGTGCGTCAAGGTTCCGAGCGGAAGCTGTGGAAGATTGGGTGTCCTGTGTTAGCCAGTCAACTATGTCCTCAGAACTTTTTGGGTTCAGGGTACGTGGCCTCTGAACACTGGGCATTATTCTAGGGCCCAAGAGAATCACAGCACCATGACCACGACTGCCCCTGCGGGGTGGCCTGCCTCTGTCTATCATTTTTTTTAGATTAGATAAGTTGTACTATGCGTACAAGCTACTGTGACACCAGAAATGAGTTGCGCTGAAGTGACACTATGGACTTTCAGCTGGGCCTTAAACACACAAACACGTGTGTGCAACTGACTGCTATTTATTCACAGTCAAAATCGTTGTTTTTCTTTAAATGTAATCAAATGTGACACCAGAAATGAATGGCGCTGAAGTGACACTATCGACTTGCAGCTGGGCCTTAAACACACAAACACGTGTGTGCAACTGACTGCTATTTATTCACAGTCAAAATTGTTGTTTTTCTTTAAATGTAATCAAATGTGACACCAGAAATGAATGGCGCTGAAGTGACACTATCGACTTGCAGCTGGGCCTTAAACACACAAACACGTGTGTGCAACTGACTGCAATTTATTCACAGTCAAAATAGTTGTTTTTCTTTAAATGTAATCGAATGTGACACCAGATATGAGTTGCGCTGGTGACACTATGCACTTGCAGGGCATGAAAAACACGCGCGTGCCGGCAACTGACTGCTATTATATTACAGTCAAAACAGTTGTTGTTTTTTTTTAAATGCAATCTACTGTGACACCAGATATGAGTGGTGGCATTGGGCAAGTGGTCACAGTATACGCTGTGAGCCTGACACACACGCTGGCAGGCAACTGCAATTAGATTACACAGGAAAAGAAAAAGCAGAATGATGTTCTAGCCCTAAAAAGGGCTTTTTGGGGTGCTGTCCTTACAGCAGCGATCAGATGAGTCTTTCAGGACTGTGGTGGACACTGAATACACTAGCCTAGCTATCAATTTCCCTATTGAATCAGCAGCAGTTACACTGTCCCTCCTCTCACTAAGAATGCAGCTTCCGAATGAATCTAAAATGGATGCTGTCCAGGAGGTGGGTGGGTCTGGGAGGGAGGGTCTGCTGCTGATTGGCTGGAATGTGTCTGCTGACTGTGAGGTACAGGGTCAAAGTTTACACAATGATGACGAATAGGGGGCGGACCGAACATCGCATACGTTTGCCCGCCGCGGCGAACGCGAACAAGCTATGTTCGTTGGGAACTATTCGCCGGCGAATAGTTCGGGACATCTCTAGTGTTGACGTCACTGATTACTTTGCCCTTCCTCTGATTCGTCAGAACAATAACCCCCCCAAAAATGGATCCTGTCTGTTTAGCATCCGCCTTCACTCGGTCAGCATTTAATCAGTAATCCATCAGTATTCTATTGTCCCTGCAGTGGAGGCTGAGTGGATAATCTACGTAATTTGGTCCATACTCCTTCATTAGGTCAGCATTTGGTCAGTAATCCATCAGTATTTCTAATGCCAAAAAATAAAATAAAAACAGGAGTGGATAAAAAACAGAGATGATCGAGTCAACCATTCAAGAACCGCTGGGTTGCTGGTCAAGACACGACCGCTAGCTGACAATGGGAGCTCAGGCCTCTCAAAGTGACCCCTGCTGCCACAGCCCCTTACTCTGCTGCGACCTCTGCCTTTACCAGAAACTTAGGCCTCTACCACCCCCCTATGCAGGGCCTGACACTTCTCTGTCTGACATACTGTTAGATCAAATAAATAAATAGGAAATTAAAACACCCCAAAAAAGTCTGTAATTTTCTCACTTCACCATGCAGCGGCTAATAAGCCCTTTTTTTCTCCCACTAATACACACAAAAAAGGGCACCACTGAACGGCAAATAGGCCTTATTTTTTTCCACTTATACACGCAACAGAAGGCTTTAGCACATATAACTGCACCCCTTTTGCCACTAATACACGACAAAAAGGGCTGTAATTTTAGTACTTTACCACACTACGGCTAATAAGCCCCTCAACTGATTTGGGTATGAATCCATCCTTGCAGATTATGTCATATACCCATACATGCTGATTGTCTTCCCTGGGGAGGATGAGATCTTCCAGTAAGACAATGCGATATGTCATAACGATAGAAATGTCTCATACTGGTTGAACCCAAATGAGCATGTGTTGGGCCACCTTGATCATCATGTTGGCTCTATGGTTCCCCCCTAGCAAGCTTGAACAACTATGAGATACACTGCAGTCAGAATGGCTCCAGATATCTGTGATAACCTACCTAGACTTCATTGTGTTACTCACTGTCCATCTAGCTGCTGTCCATGCTCCACATAGTGGTTATTCTTGATATTACCCAGTGGTCAACTGTGTAAAGAATAAATATATATAAAAGAAAAAAAAGTGGCAGCGCCGTTTATTGGAAAAACAGGGGGGTGCAGCTGACCCAGTTGGGAATAAGCAAACCCAATATATAAAAGTCGAAAAACGAGCAGCACTCCATAAAATAAAATTGGAAAAAAGTTCATTCACCCATGCAGGACATGCGACGTTTCGGCTCTATGCTGGAGCCTTCCTACTGTATATATATATATATATATTGTGGGGATTTGCTCTGGTAGAAAGGTTAGCGGACGCAGTATAGAGGCAAGGAACCAGGTTGTAAATCAAACTTCAGTGTTTTATTCACACTCAGCAAAACATAACAGTCTTGGTGCTTGTTCATACACAGTAAAACAAAACTGTTTTGGTGCTTGTTCATACACAGTTCACCTGGAATCCTAGGTGTCAGTTCACAACCAGCTGAATGCTCAGCCACAGAAAAGTTCACTGGCAGGCTTCCAGGCGGCCTGCACGCCTGTTTGCAGTCTTCAGCCTTCAGCACAGAGGACTCCACAGCTTCACTGTCAGATGGAGGTAGATCCACACCATCTGATAGTGCTGACTGCTTTATAAGCCTGCCAAGACACGGCCTGGAACGTGTGGAGTAGCCACCCACCCAGCACTTTTGACTACTCCCAGTAAAAGCCGTTCTGGATCAGTTTACAGCCATACTAAACAGCTGAAGTGTCAGACTGCAATCTGTAATAATGACACTTGATAAAAACTGGCTCTAACCTCACCGAGGCCAGGAACCTTGGTGACACATACCGACTATCAATGACGGCCCCTTGTTCCTCCCTACATACCTCCCCCCTTTGTTAAACCCTGAGGAGGTAGACACACATTAAACATTGTACTCGGGACAGGACATCCGCGTTTCCTAGTAACCAGCCTGCCTTGTTTTCCACAGAAAACTTGAAATTTTGCAAACAGACACCACCGGGTGACCCGGGCATTTCTGTCCTTGGCCTGGCTCATCCATTTGAGAGGGGAGTGATGGGTCACCAGATGAAACTTTCTCCCCAACAAATAATAGCAGAGCGATTTGAGTCCCCACTTGATAGCCAGGCACTCTCTCTCCACTATACTATACCTGGTCTCAGCTGGGGTAAGCTTCTGGCTGAGAAAGACAACGGGATGCTCCTACCCGTTGACTTCCTGAGACCTTACAGCACCGAGACCTACTTCAGAGGCATCGGTCTGTACCATAAACTCCCTTTTGAAGTTGGAACATCACCAAAACCGGGGACCCACACATGGCTGACTTCAAAGCGCCTGCTCATTCCAGTGGATCGTCACTGACTTGCGTCCCTTCACAAGGCCTGTCAATGGTGTGGCCACTGTAGCAAAGTGGGAGACAAACCTCATACAGTATCCCACCATTCCCAGGATCAACTTTACTTGCTGAGTAGTGACAGTTCAGGACCAATTCCGAATTTCCTCAATTTTGTTCACCTGAGGTTTGATAACTCCGCGCCCAATTACATACCCCATCTACTTGGTCACTTCCAACCCTATTGCGCATTTTTTTGGGTTAGAGGTTAAGCCAGCCTCCCTAAGGGAGTCCACTACAGCCTGTACTGTAGGTCGGTGACTTTCCCAGTCGATACTGCGGATAACGATATTGTCCAGGTATACCAAAGCGTACTGATGATGTGGACAGAGTACAATGTCCATTAGCCTTTGAAACATGGTGGGAGTGCCATGTAGACCCAAGAGTAATACCTTGTACTCATACAGCCCCTCTGGTGTGATGAAAGCCATTTTCTCCTTGGCAGCCTCCGTCAAGGGTACCTGCCAGTACCCTTTGGTGAGGTCCAAAACAGAAAAATACCAGGCTTGGCCTAACTTCTCAATAAGCTCATCCACACGAGACATGGGATATGCGTCAAACTTGGAAACCTCATTAAGTTTGCGAAAGTCGCTACAGAATCGTAGTGTCCCGTCCGGCTTGGGTATTAAGACTATCGGACTGGCCCATTCACTTTTTGACTCCTCGATGACACCTAGCTGTAACATCAGCTGCACTTCTTCCGAGATGGCTTTTTGCCGCGACTCAGGTACCCAGTATGGTTTCAACTGGATTCTGGTCTGATGCTCAGTGACAATGTAATGTCGGATGATAGAAGTGCATCCAGGAAGGTCCGAAAACACCTCAGTGTTTCTGCTGACAAACTCCCTGGCCTCCTGAGTCTGTTTAGAGGAAAGGTTTGTCAGAAATCTTTACTGTGGCAACTGCTTCCCTCGTATCAGACCCTGGGACTGGAAACTCTACTCCCAGAAAACCCGGCCGGGGGCTATTGTCCGTACTGGTCTCCCTATCTTTCCACTGTTTCAGTAAGTTTACATGGTACACCTGCTCTGGCTTTCTCTGCCCGGGCTGAAGTACCTTGTAGGTTACCTCCCCAACTTTTTCGAGCACTTCGTAGGGACCCTGCCACCTAGCCAGGAACTTTTCACCTTTGGCACCAGAACTAAAACCCGATCTCCCAGGTTAAAATTCTGAACCCGAGCCTGGCGATTATAGACCCTACTCTGGGCTTGCTGGGTTGCCTCCATATGTTCCTTAACCAGCGGCAATACTGTCTCCATCCGCTCTTGCATCCGAGTGACATACTAAATCACACTTTTATGCGGTGTGGGTTGTTGTTCCCACCTCTTTGGCTATGTCCAATATACCACGTGGATGTCGGCCATACAGCAGTTAGAAGGGCGAGAACCCAATAGAGGACCTCTCTACCAGCCTGTCCGTTTGCAGGTGATAGACGGACGTCCGCAACTATTTTATCTATAGTAGTTTACTGAGTTCCCTCATGACTTTTGACATAAAAGGGGTCCCCTGGTCGGTCAGAATCTCTTTAGGTAGGCCCATTTGGGAAAACATCTGCACTAACTCTTTGGCTATGAGTTTGACAGAGGTATGTTGCAGCGGCTTCGCCTCCGGGTACCTAGTGGCATAGTCCAGGACTACCAAGATGTGTTGGTGCACCCTAACGGACTTCAGTACTGGGCCTATGAGACTATGAGATCTATAGCGATCCGGTCGAATGGAACCAGAATAATCGGAGAGGGACCAGGGGACTACGAAAATGTGGCTGGGGGCTGGTTATCTGGCAGGTTGGGCAAGACTTACAATACTCTTCCACCTCTCTGAACACAGTGGGCCAGTAAAACCTCTGTAGAATGCGGTCCTGTGTTTTCTGCTGGCCCGGGTGTCCCCCAAGCACATGTTGGTGGGCTAACTTCAACACGAGCTTGCGATACACCTTGGGCACCACATACTGTTCAATATGCTCACCCCGTAGTTGATTTACCTGGTACAGCATCTTCTGTTGAACCACAAAACGGGGGAACATAGACTCAGCCCCCGGTTGTTGCGGCTCACCCTCAACTACTACCGCATTTTCAAAGACTTGAGATAGAGTCGGGTCCTGGTGCTGTGCTGTATCAAAATTGGCTCCGGAGACGTTGAGGTCTGCCAACTCCGGACCCGGCGGCAAATTCTCCACATCTCCAACCATTACATTCAGTAGGATTAGCCCCCCCTTCCACCACAGTGGCGGCCACCTCTACTGCTGGCCCTTTGGTCTCAGGTTCCCAGGGTTCCAGTTTTCCCCCTGTGCAAGGCCATTCTATTGGTGTTACTCCTGCCCCATGGGTATCGGTGACTCTCATCTCAGGCCACAGTGATGGGAAACTGGTGGAGTCTCTCCCAATTATTAGTTCATAATGTAACTTTGTGGCGACGGCCAACTCATAAGTCCACCTGCTGTGCTGGCCACCGTGGATAGAGACACCAGGGCAGTGGGATAGTCCTTTAAGTCTCCATGGATGCACATGACACAGATTTTTCGGCCAGTATATTCGGTGGGCCTCACCAGGGCAGCTCTTACCAGGGACACCAGGCTCCCTGGATCCAGCAGCACCAGGGTATCTTCCACTTGCACCTGTCACAGGTGACTATTGTGCACTATTGTATCCTGGCATACATTGAGGGGCGGTAGCCATAGTTAGTGTCCATGGGTTCCCCTTGATGGGGACAGTCGGCCCTTATGTGACCAGGCTCTTGACACCGCCAACAGACCATCGGAGCTGGGTCTGTAGGGAGTATATCCCGAGACTGTTTTGCTGGCCCTAGCCGCCTGGTCGAGGGTGGAGATTTCCGGGGTTTAACTGGTCCCCTCCCAAAAGAACCCCCCCTGTAGATTTCTGGTGGCCTTATAGCACTCCACCAGGTCGACCATCTCAAGGGCATTACCAGGAGGCACCTGGCCAATCCAGTGCTGGAGAGAGTACGGCAAAGCGCTCCAGAACACATCAGCCAACAGATGGTCCAGCATATCAGTGGGACTCACTCATTTTTGCAACCGGTGTAGCAGATCATAATACTGCGGTCTGACGGGTTCAGCCAGGTTAAATTCCCACTGACGCACCTGCTGGGCCCGGACCAATACATTCACCTCCAGTCTTGCCAAAATCTCACCTTTTACTGTCGGGTAGTCAGCCGCTTGATCATCTGGTAAGTCGAAAAACACCTGCTGTGGTCCAGATGCCAGGAACGGAGCAACGACCTCAGCCCATTGGTCTCAGGGTAAGTTCTCCCTCATGGCCACATTTTCGAATACCGCCAGATAGGTCTCGATGTCGTCCGAGGGGGTCATCTTAGGAATCGCCGAATGGACAGCTTTCCAGGCATTGTGGACGTTCTGGGACGCTCCTACAGCTTATAACACCATTGCCCACATCCGACACCTATTGTGGGGATTTGCTCTGGTAGACAGTTTAGCGGAGGCAAGGAACCAGGTTGTAAATCAAACTTCAGTGTTTGATTCACACTCAGCAAAACATAACTTGGTGCTTGTTCAGACACAGCAAAACAAAACAGTCTTAGTGCTTGTTCATATGTTCTGGTTCTGATTCGGTTCGGACCTGAATATCGGTTCCCAATTAAGCAATTTGTAATACGTGCACGGAGAGAAACTGACTCAACACCAATGGTTATGAGACAATACTCTTTTCATTAGGGAAGTTAAAATCCTTATATACCCTTCATCAGGCCGTTATTTAACAAGCTTTTAAATGATAGGCTTATCTGCTCAGTATCGTAAGGACACGTACTTTGTTCTGCAATTAACCATATATGGTTATAGAAATGCGCAAGCTGCACGTCATCCCATTGCATACGTCTTGTGGTTTTTTGCTTATATACTTATATGGAAATATAAGCCAGTATCATTATTTAGATACCAGGCCAAAGAACAGGAAGTATGAGTAGAGATGGGAAGACAGAGCAAGAATACATCATTTATCCATAACACTTACACCGAAAAATAAAACAATGTTCACCTGGAATCCTAGGTGTCAGTTCACAACCGGCTGAATGCTCAGCCACAGAAAAGTTCACTGGCAGGCTTGACTTCAGCACAGAGGACTCCACAGCTTCACTGTCAGATGGAGGTAGATCCACACCACCTGATAGTGCTGCCTGCTTTATAAGCCTGCCAAGACACTTTTGACTACTCCCAGTAAAGGCCGTTCCGGATCAGCTTACAGCCATACTAAACAGCTGAAGTGTCAGACTGCAATCTGCAATAATGACACTTGATAAAAACCGGCTCTAACCTCACCGAGGCCAGGAACCTTGGTGACACATACAGACCATCAATGATGGCCCCTTGTTTCTCCCTACATACCTCCCCCCTTTGTTGAACCCTGAGGGAGTGGACACATATTAAACATTGTACTCGGGACAGACAGGGCATCCGCGTTTCCTAGTAACCGGCCTGCCCTGTTTTCCACAGAAAACTTGAAATTTTGCAAACAGACACCACTGGGTGACCCGGGCATTTTTGTTCTTGGCCTGGCTCATCCATTTGAGAGGGGAGTGATGGGTCACCAGATGAAACTTTCTCCCCAGCAAATAATAGCAAAGGGATTTGAGTGGCCACTTGATATCCAGGCACTCTCTCTCTCCACTATACTATACCTGGTCTCAGCTGGGGTAAGCTTCCGGCTGAGAAAGACAACGGGATGCTCCTACCCGTTGACTTCCTGAGACCTTACAGCACCGAGACCTACTTCAGAGGCATCGATCTGTACCATAAACTCCCTTTTGAAGTTGAAGCATCACCAAAAAGCCGTCTTGGATCAGCTTACAGCCATACTAAATAGCTGAAGTGTCAGACTGCAATCTGCAATAATGACAATTGAGAAAAACCGGCTCTTACCTCAATATATATATATATATATATATATTATGTAGGAAGGCACAAGGGTCCGTCATTGACGGACGGTACGTGTCACCGAGGTTCCTGGCCTCGGTGAGATAAGAACCGGTTTTAAGAACTGTTTTACTTAGTGTGGCTGTAAAGCCAATCCGGGCCGGGTTCTTATTGGGAGCAGCCAAAGAGCAGGGTGGGTGGCTGTTCCCCACGTCCAGACCAGGTTTTGGGCTGGGGTTTAAAAACCCAGCCAGCAGCTCTGATGGGTGTGGTATGATCCTCCAAGTGATAGTGGAGCTGTGGAAGCTCTGTGGTTTTGGGAGATGAGGAGATCTGCCATACTGCAAGGCTGAGAGCTGCATGAGAGCCGCCTGATGGGAGTCAGGCGCCCTAAAGCCTGCTGTGGTCTTCCAGGTGATTTATGTTGTTTTGGGATCTCTTGCTGTGTGAATTAACACCAGGACCCTGTAAAGCATTGTTTTTCTTTTCTGCCTTTTCTGTGTGAATAAACACTGGACTTTTGTTTTTTAACCGTGGTCTTGCCTCTGTAGTGCTTCCGCTTACCCTGCCTACCAGAGCAAATCCCTACAATTGGTGGAGGAGGCTGGCATGAACACAAAAAATTTTTTTTTGGTTTGCACACGGGTGTATATCATTTATCAAACCTGCTAGATTTAAAACTGTGTCACGTGACAAAATGGAGGCTGTTTTGAAGGCCCTCATGGAGGCTAATCTGCAGCAGTGAGAGACCAACCTGCAGCAACGCGAGGCTAATAAGCAGCAGCAAGAGACCAACCAGTTTCTGCTACAACTTGTTATGGCATTGCAAACAGCAGGAGCAACCCCAAGCTTCCATGATGCCTGGAAAGCAGTCTGTGCAGCAATCCCTAAGATGACACCCACAGATGACATTGAGACGTACCTGCCGATGTATGAGAAAGTGGCCACAAGGGAAAGGCTGCCCCAGGACCAGTGGGCTGAGGTTGTTACTCCTTTCCTGGCATCAGAGTTCCAGCGGGTGTATTTCGATTTGCCGGACGATCAAGTGGCCGACTACCCAAAGGTAAAGGGGGAGATTTGGGCAAGACTGGGGGTAAATGTGCTGGTCCGGGCCCAGCGGGTGCATCAGTGGGAGTTCAACCCGGCTGAGCCCGTGAGACCCCAGTACTATAACCTGCTCAACCTGTTGCAAAAGTGGCTACAACCAGAAGTGCTGAGCCCCACTGCTATGCTGGACCAGTTGTTAGCAGACAGGTTCTGGAGGGCTCTGGCACCCCCTCTCCAGCAATGGATTGACCAGGTCTCTCCAGGTAATGCGCTGGAGATGGTCGACCTGGAGGAGCGCTATGAGGCTACCCGGAATTTACAGGGGGATTCTTTTGGGAGGGGGGCACTCAAGTCCCGTATCCCTCCACCCCGGACCCGGCGACTGGTGCCCACCAAAGCTGCCCGGGATGTAACCCCTGTGAACCACGTTCCAATAGTCTGCTGGCGGTGTTGGGAGCCTGGCCATGTTCGAGCAGTCTGTCCACAGCAGGGGGAACCCATGGACACGAACTATGGCTTCCGTCAATCATTGCATGCCAGGAAACTGTGTGCCATGGGTGCTCTGGAGTCTCTGAACCACCTGTGATAGGTGTAGGTGGGAGACACTCCAGCGGAGGCTCTGTTGGACTCAGGGAGTCTGGTGACCCTGGTAAGGGCTTCCCTGGTACGCTCCGCTGATTACACCGGCCATAAGGTCGGAGTCATGTGTATACATGGGGACTTAAAAGACTACTGCTATGGTGTCTCTGCCCACGGTTTCCGGCAAGTGGACCCACGAGGTGGCTGTCACAACCAACCGTCACTATGAACTTATAATAGGGAGAGACTTCCCGGGCTTCCCGGCACTGTGGCCGGTTACGAGAGTGACTGATACCCATGTGACAGGGGTAACGCTAGAAGAGTGACCCGGCTCAGGGAGGAGACCAGAACCCTGGGAACCTGAGTCCAAAGGGCCAGCGGTAGGGGTTACCGCCACTTCGGTGGAAGAGGGGGAGACAACTCCGCTAAGTTTAATGGTGGGAGACATGGAGGACTTGCCTCCGGGTCCTGAGCTGGCAGACCTCAAAGTCTCCGGGGATAATTTTGGTACTGCACAACACCGGGATCCAACCTTATCCTGAGCCTGGGAAAATGTACTAATAATAGATGGTGAACCACAACAACCAGGGGCAGAGTCGGTGTTCCCCCGTTTGTGGTTCGTCAGGATATGTTGTATCGGGTAAATCAGCTGCGATGTGAATCCATTGTACAGTTGGTGGTGCCCCAGGCTTATTGCAAATTTGTGTTAGAGTTTGCCCACCAGCATGTTCTCGGGGGTCATCTGTAATGACCGACGACACGCACAGGGAGGAAAACAGGGAAAGCCCTGCCCAAGGGAGAGGGAAAGGTGGTGACCCCTAACTCACCTTGCGGCTGGCACCTGACTGCCCTGACGTCCCTAGACGGGTTTCTCACCCGTGCGGCGATCGCGTGCCTAAACCCTGGCTTTCCCTAATATGAGCCCTGGATAGTGAACAGGCCGGTGGGATCGCTTGTCCACACCACTATCACTAAGAGGGAAACACCAGGGAGAGGACAGACAAAACAGACAAACACATACACCCAGGTGGGCGACCACAATAAACCAAAAAGGTCCAACAGGGATCTGGAGGGTAGCGTACTGGACCAACTACCAGCGAACGCAGCAACACAGCTCCAGAAGGTCAGAATAGATGTCCAGGCAGGAAGCTCTATCTCTGGCAACCAGAGAAGTGTGAGAGAGAAATATAAGGAGGTCTGGGAGTGCTGGACAAGGAACAGCTGAGGAGAAGGAGCTACGGATCCCTGAGTGAGCCAAAAGGGTTTGCTAAGCAAACCCAGAAAGCTACCATAAGGAAAACAGCCCTATCTTAAATAGAGCGTGCAGCCAACCGCTGCGACTTCCTGACCCCGGGTATAACGGAGTCAGGCGTGGTCCTCGACACCCTCGTGACATCATCTGGGAATGCAGAAAACACAGGACTGGATACTACAACGGTTTTACTGGCCCAGTGTGTTTAAAGAGGGAGACGAGTTCTGTATATCTTGCCTGACCTTTCAGGCAACTAGCCCCCAGCACCTTTTTCACAGTCTCTTGGTGCCTCTCCCGATCATCGAGTTACCATTTGAGCGAATCGCTATGGACCTAGTAGGCCCAGTACCGAAGTCCGCTAGGGGACAATATCACATCTTGGTTGTCCTTGTTTACGCCACTCGGTACCAGGAGGCAGTGCCACTGTGACATACATCGGTGAGACTTATAGCTAAAGAGCTAATGGAGCCTCCCGAGTGGGGTTACCTAAAGAGGTCCTGACTGACCAGGGGACCCCTTTTATGTCCAAGGTCATGAGGGAACTCTGTAAGTTACTGCAAATTAAACAGTTACGGACGTCCGTGTACCATCCACAAATGGACGGACTGGTTGAAAGGTTTAACAAAACTCTAAAAACCATGTTAAAAAGGGTGGTGTCCAAAGATGGAAAGGATTGGGACCTTTTTCTGCCCTATCTCATGTTCGCAGTGCGAGAGGTGCCCCAGGCATCTACTGGGTTCTCGCCCTTCGAATTGCTATATGGCAGACATCCTCGTGGTTTGTTGGACGTAGCCAAAGAGGCGTGGGAACAACAACCCACTCCGCATAAAAGCGTCCTTGAATATGTTACCAAAATGCAACAGAGGATAGAGACCGTTTTGCCTCTTGTCAGGGAGAATATGGAGGCCGCTCAGCGAGCCCAGAGTTGGATCTATAATCGGCAGGCCCGGGTCCGGATCTTTAACACGAGTGATCGGGTTTTGGTTCTGGTGCCGACCGTGGACAGTAAGTTCCTAGCCAGGTGGCATGGGCCCTACGAGGTACGTGAAAAAATTGGAGATATAAATTACAAGGTACACCAGCCGGGGAGGTGAAAGCAGGAGCAGGTTTACCATGTTAATTTACTAAAACCTTGGAAGGATAGGGAAACCTGTATGGAAGACAGCTCGCAATCAGGTTTTCTAGGAGAGGAGGTTCCGGCTCCTCTGTCTGATGTAAGGGCAGCAGTTGCCACAATAAAAATTGCTGACAGCCTCTCCTCTAAACAGGCTCAGGAGACCAGGGAGTTCGTTAGTCGGGACATGGATGTGTTCTCGGACCTCCTTGGACGCACTTCCGTAATCCAACATGACATTGTCACTGAGCCGCAGGCAAAAGTCCGGTTAAAGACATACCGGGTGTCCGAGGCTTGGCAAAAAGCCATCTCGGAGTAAGTGCAGCTCACGCTGCGGCTAGACGTCATTGAGGAATCTAAAAGTGAGTGGGCCAGTCCTATAGTCTTAATTCCTAATATCCTATTACATATAGAGGAAAGCTAGCCAGCATCCTATTTTCCATACGCACATTCTTGTATTATACATATAGAATAAATAAAAGTCTAAAAAATAGCTACAGATACTTCCTATTTTAGTAATTATTGACCTGTAGAAAAAAGCTAAAATCAAATTGTGTTTTTAAATTTTGCCAATAAAAACAAGCAATCATATACACTCACCTAAAGAATTATTAGGAACACCATACTAATACGGTGTTGGACCCCCTTTTGCCTTCCGAACTGCCTTAATTCTACGTGGCATTGATTCAACAAGGTGCTGATAGCATTCTTTAGAAATGTTGGCCCATATTGATAGGATAGCATCTTGCAGTTGACGGAGATTTGAGGGATGCACATCCAGGGCACGAAGCTCCCGTTCCACCACATCCCAAAGATGCTCTATTGGGTTGAGATCTGGTGACTGTGGGGGCCATTTTAGTACAGTGAACTCATTGTCATGTTCAAGAAACCAATTTGAAATGATTCGAGCTTTGTGACATGGTGCATTATCCTGCTGGAAGTAGCCATCAGAGGATGGATACATGTTCTCATTCTGTTTACGCCAAATTCGGACTCTACTATTTGAATGTCTCAACAGAAATCGAGACTCATCAGACATTTTTCCAGTCTTCAACAGTCCAATTTTGGGGAGCTTGTGCAAATTGTAGCCTCTTTTTCCTATTTGCAGTGGAGATGAGTGGTACCCGGTGGGGTCTTCTGCTGTTGTAGCCCATCCGCCTCAAGGTTGTGCGTGTTGTGGCTTCACAAATGCTTTGCTGCATACCTCGGTTGTAACGAGTGGTTATTTCAGTCAACATTGCTCTTCTATCAGCTTGAATCAGTCGGACCATTCTCCTTTGACCTCTAGCATCCACAAGGCATTTTTGCCCACAGGACTGCCGCATACTGGATGTTTTTCCCTTTTCACACCATTCTTTGTAAACCCTAGAAATGGTTGTGCGTGAAAATCCCAGTAACTGAGCAGATTGTGAAATACTCAGACTGGCCCGTCTGGCACCAACAACCATGCCACGCTCAAAATTGCTTAAATCACCTTTCTTTCCCATTCTGACATTCAGTTTGGAGTTCAGGAGATTGTCTTGACCAGGACCACACCCCTAAATGCATTGAAGGAACTGCCATGTGATTGGTTGACTAGATAATTGCATTAATTAGAAATAGAACAGGTGTTCCTAATAATTCTTTAGGTGAGTGTAGTTATATCAGTGGAAAAATAAAATAGTTATGGCTCTCAATATGGAGATGAAGCCCCAAAGCAAGAAAATCTTTAAGGGGCTAAATAAACAGCCCATGTAGTGAAATTTTCTTAAAAAAAAAAAATGCGTCTAAAATTCTAAGCCTTCTAATATCCCAAAAAATAAAATGACATTTACAAAATGATGCCAATATAAAGTAGACAAATGATGAATGCTAATTAATGGCTGATATGTGGCATCTATATCTGTCTTAGAAACAGAGAAATTCAAATTTCCAAGATTGCAAAATTTTCCTAATTTTCTATAAAGGAAAGGAAAAATTTGAAGGAGTTAAAAAGGAAACTCCAAGCAAATGTAGTTTTTAAAACAGTTTGCCATGCTGAATCTACCACTGACTGGTAATTGACTGCTCACGTGTGCCACCTCTCTAATACAAACAAGTGACCCAGGACATTGAATGTAATTAGAATTGAGAGGACGCCTGGATGTTCGGGTTCGACGGGTTCGGCCGAACTTCACAAAAATGTTCGAGTTCAGGACCCGAACTTGTCCCTGAACTTGACCCTGAACCCGAACCCCATTGAAGTCAATGGGGACCCGGACTTTGGAGCACTAAAATGGCTCTAAAAAAGTAATGGACTAGGGATAGAGGGCTGCAAATAGCATCAAAATGTGATTAAGAGAATGGCAAGTGCTCTGCAAACAAATGTGGATAGGTATATGACTTAAAATAACATAAAATACGCAAAAATAATAATCTTGATCTAGGAGGACGAGGTCCATATGGAGTACAAGGTTGAGGAGGCGGTGGATGTGACGGTGTAGGTGGAAGCGGCAGTGGAGGAGGAGGAGGTAGTCTACACTGGTTTTTGGTTTTAATTAATTTTTTTTTTTGTTTAAATTAGGGTACACCCCAAAACTTTGGGAAATATAACCTGTGATAACCCCCTCCAGCCATGCTAAACAAACATTCAGACAATACACTGGCTGCAGGGCAGGCCAGCACCTCCAAGGGGTAAAGGGCAAGCTCAGGACATGTGCCCAATTTGGAGACCCAGAAGTTGAAGGGGGCAGACCCATCAGTCAGTACGTGTAGGCGTATGCACACATACTGCTCCACCATGTCACACGTCCCCGTGATGTCCACGATCCAATTGGATATCTGCTCAATCAACTTTCAATGTTCTTTTATGCGGGAGGGAGCGTGAGAAAGGGATACCACATCCAAGGGAGGTCAATGGCTGAAATGTGATACAGATGAAATGTGGGACAAGTTATTAAAGCAGAAAGATTGAATGAAAGGGTCAATTAAAGATGAATTTTACAAATTTAAGTCCCTGTCACCTATCCTGAGCAGGGGTTTGGGCACTGTCAACTATGTAGAGCAGGGGTTTATTCACGGCAAAACTGTGTTCATGTCACCCACCAATTCAACAGACGATTTTATAAAAAATAAGGACCCAGTCACCTATGCAGAGCAGGGGTTTGTATACGGCAAAAATGGTAAAATGTCACCCAAGAATGTAACAGATAAATTAGTGAAATGTATTTCCTTGTCCACTAGGTAGAGCAGGGGCATATCACAGCCAAAAATTGGTGAATTTCATGCGACAATGTAACAGACAAATTAGTGAAATTTATTAACCTGTCCACTAGGTAGAGCAGGGGTATATCACAGCCAAAAATTTGTAAATTTCACCCGACATTGTAACAGACAAATTAGTGAAATGTATTTCCCTGTCCACTAGTTAGAGAAGGGGTATATCACAGCCAAAAATTGGTGAATTTCACCCGACAATGTAACAGACAAATTAGTGAAATGTATTTTCCTGTTCACAATGTAGAGCAGGGGTATATCGCAGCCAAAAATTGGTGAATGTCACCCTACAATGTAACAGATAAATTAGTGAAATTTATTAATCTGTCCACTAGGTAGAGCAGGGGTATATCACAGCCAAAAATTGGTGAATGTCACCCAACTATGCAACAGAAAAAATTGTGAAATTTATTAACCTGTCTACTAGATAGAGTAGTAGTACATCACAGCCAAACATTTGTGAATTTCACCCGACAATATAACAGACAATCTAGTGAAATTTATTATCCTGTCCACTAGTAGACCTGGGGTATATTACAGCCAAAAATTGGTGAATTTCACCTAACAATGTAACAGACAAATTAGTTAAACGTATTCACTTGTCCACTAGGTAGAGCAGGGGTATATCACAGGCAAAAATTGGTGAATTTCACCCGACAATGTAACAGACAAATTAGTAAAATGTATTTTCCTGTTAACAATGTAGAGCAGGGGTATATCACAGGCAAAAATTTGGGATATGTAACCCAACAATGTATCAGACAAATGAGTGAAATGACTTAAAATAAAATACATAAAAATTTGCAAAAAATAATCTTGGTGTATGAGGTGGAGGTCCATATGGAGTAGGAGGTTGAGGAGACGGAGGACGTAGCAGTGTAGGTGGAAGTGGCGGTGGAGGAGGATGAGGTAGCCAACATTGGTTTTTGGTTTTAATTTTATTTATTTTTTTAAATTAGGGTACACCCCAAAAGAGTGGGAAATATCAAAAATACAACAATGAGCAATTGTGCTGTAGTATAATAATAGCTGGGTAAGGCCTTTATACATGTCTATTCTGCTCAAGGTACGGACAAGTCCTGTGGGATCCATGCCTGGTTCATTTTAATGAACGTGAACTTATCCACATTGGCTGTGCACAGGCGGCTTCGCTTGTCTGTGATAACGCCCCCTGTCGTGCAAAACACACGTTCAGACAATACACTGGCTGCAGGGCAGGCCAGCACCTCCAAGGCGTAATGGGCAAGCTCAGGCCAGGTGCCCAATTTGGAGACCCAGAAGTTGAAGGGGATAGACCCATCATCTAGTATGTGTAGGCGTGTTTCATATCAGCTGGTGGTGCTGGTTGTTGTAGCGTGCTGAAAAAGCTTTTCCACATTTTTGGCCATGCTAACCCTGCCTTCTGATGTGATGGTGGTGCCCCAGCTGCGTTGGCGACCTCTTCCTCCTCCTCTGCCTTTGCCTTGTGTATCCACTGTGCCCCCGCTGTCAGGTGGAAATGCCACCAGCAGCGCGTCTACCAGCGTGCGCTTGTACTCTCGCATCTTACGATCACGCTCTAGTGACGGAATTAAGGATGGTATGTCGTCCTTGTAACGGGGATACAGCAGCGTGGCACCCAGTAATCAGCACAAGTTAGAATGTGGGCAACTCGGCGGTCATTGAGTAGAGACTGCAGCATGTAATCGCTCATATGTGCCAGGCTGCCCAGAGGCAACGAAAAACTGTCCTCTGTGGGAGGTGTATCATCTGTGTCCTCTGTATCCCCCCCAGCCACGCACTAGTGATGCCCATGAGCTGGTTTGGGTGCCACCCTGCTGGGTTCCTCCTCCTCCATCTCCTCCTCCTCATCCTCCACCTCGTCATGCTCCAGAACTGTGCCCTGGCTGGAAAATTGTGTACCTTTGGTTTGTGGGTGCAGGAACCCACCCTCGGAGCCACTTGTGAATGACTGGCCTGAAACCCTATGAAATGATCCCTCTTCCTCCTCCTCCTCCTCCTCCTGTGCCACAACCTCTTCCATCATTGCCCGTAGCATTTTTTCAAGGAGGCATAGAAATGGGATAGTAACGCTAAGGCGTCATCGGCACTGGCCATGTTGGTGGAGTACTCGAAACAGCGCAACAAGGCACACAGGTCTCGCATGGAGGCCCAGTCATTGGTGGTGAAGTAGTGCTGTTCCACAGAGCTACTCATCTGTGCGTGCTGCAGCTGAAACTCCACTATAGCCTGCTGCTGCTCGCACAGTCTGGCCAGCATGTGCAAGGTGGAGTTCCACCTTGTGGGCACGTCGCATATGAGGCAGTGAATTTACTCTAAATTTACACTGCAACGCTGACAGGCGAGCAGCAGCAGGGTAAGAATGCCGAAAGCATGCACAGACGGCCCGCACTTTCTGCAGCAGCTCTGACATATCGGGGCAATTTTTAACCAACCTCTGCACCACCAAATTCAACACTTGTGCCAGGCAAGGGATGTGCATCAAACCGGCTAGTCCCAGAGCTGCTACAAGATTTCGCCCATTATCGCACACCACCAGGCCGGGCTTGAGGCTCACTGGCACCAACTACTAATCGGTCTGTTGTTCAATGCCCGTCTATAGCTCCTGTGCGGTGTGGGGTTTGTCCCCCAAACAGATAAGTTTTAAAACTGCCTGCTGTTGTTTACCCCTGGCTGTGCTGAAGTTGGTGGTGAAGATGTTACGCTGACCAGATGAGGAGCCGGTAGAGGATGAGGAAGCGGAGTAGGAGGAGGAAGCAACAGGAGGCAAAGAGAAGCACCCTGCAATCCTTGGTGGTGGAAGGGCATGCGCCAAACTGCTATCCGCCTCAGGCCCAGCCACCACTGCATTTACCCAGTGTGCTGTTAGGGCGATATAACGTCCTTGACCATGCTTACTAGTTCACATATCCGTAGTTAAGTGGACCTTGCCACAGATGGCGTTGAGCAGTGCACACCTGATTTTTTTCCCCCACTTGGTTGTGCAGGGAAGGGATGGCTGCAATGGAAAAGTAGTGGCGGCTGGGCATGACGTACTGTGGGACAGCCATCGCCATAAGGCCTTTAAAACTCTCCGTCTCCACCAGACGGAATGACAGCATTTTAAGGCCAGTAATTTTGAAATGCTGGCATTCAGGGCCAGGGATCGCGGGTGGGTAGGGCGGTACTTCCTCTTTCTCTCCAGTGTTTGGGAGAAAGAGAGTTGAACGCTTCCATGGGAAATTGTGGAGATACTTGGTGACCAAGTTGGTGGCGTTGCTGGCAGATCCTCTGTTTGAGGGGTGGCAGATGGCACTTTCACTCCAGAAGTGGATGAAGAGGCCGAGACTGCAGCAGAAGAGGAAGCAGGAGGAGCCAGAGACCTTTCTTGATTTTTGAGGTGTCTACTCCACTGCAGCTCGTGCTTTGCACTTAGATGCCATGTCATGCAGGTTGTGCTCAGGTTGAGAACGTCTATGGCCCGCTTCAGGCACTGATTGCACAGCGTGCACACCACTCGTGTCTTGTCGTCAGCACATTGTCTGAAGAAATGCCACGCCAGGGAACTCCTTGGAGCTGTCTTTGGTGTGTTCGGTCCCTTGCTGCGGTGGGCAGTAGCAGGCGTACTGTCTAGGGGACGGCCACTCCGATTTTGCACGCTGCTCCCTTTTCTGCTGTGCTGGTGGCTCTGTTCGACCACTGCCTCTTCCTCCGAACTACACAGGTCACTCGCATGACCTTGATTCCATGTGTGGTCGAGGACCTTATTGTCCTCCACATCATCTTCCACCCAGTCTTCACCCCTGCCCTCCTTGTCGGTCTACACACTGCAGATAGCCACAGCAGTTGGCACCTGTGTTTCATCATCATCCGAGACATGCTGCGGTAGTCTTCCCATGTACTCATCCTGGAACATAAGTGGTTGGGCATTGGTGCACTTAATCTCTTCCTCTTCTGGGGCAGAGCTATGGGGATGGCCCTGGGAAACCTTGCTAGCAGAGTCATCAAAAAGCAGAAGAGACTGCTCCATGACTTGGGGCTCAGACTGCCTGTCTGATTTGCAAGAGGGTGAGGTGAAGGACTGATGGACATGGGCTGCAGGTGCCAATTCAGATATTTCAGCAGGAGACTGGGTGGGACACAATGTGAAGGAACTTTAGGCACTGTCAGCCACCCAATCTACAGGGTGGGCCATTTATATGGATACACATTAATAAAATGGGAATGGTTGGTGATATTAACTTCCTGTTTGTGGCACATTAGTATATGTGAGGGGGGAAACTTTTCAAGATGGGTGGTGACCATGGCGGCCATTTTGAAGTCGGCCATTTTGATTCCAACTTTAGTTTTTTCAATAGGAAGAGGGTCATGTGACACATCAAACTTATTGGGAATTTCACAAGAAAAACAATGGTGTGCTTGGTTTTAACGTAACTTTATTCTTTCATAAGTTATTTACAAGTTTCTCTTTGTTTACAGCCATTGACATGTCGCCGAGGTTAACACGTGAGGAGCGGATAGAAATTGTGTTGATGTCTGGTGAACGCAGCAACCAGGTCATTGCAGTAGATTTCAATGCAAGACACCCTACGAGACCACCCATCTCTCATGCTACAGTTAGCAAACTGCTTGCTAAGTTTCGTGAAACTGGTTCAGTGTTGGATTTGCCAAAATGTGGACGCATGAAATCTGTCTCTAATGAAGAAACATCAGTGGCTGTCCTAGCTTCATTCAGCAAAAGCCCACAGCATAGCACTCGCCGCATGTCACTGGAGAGTGGCATTAGTCGAACATCCCTTCGGCGAATATTAGCTACTCTAAAATGGCACCCTTGCAAACGCCAGCTACTGCAGCATCTCAACGAGAATGACCCAGATCAGCGCACTGAATTTGCAGAATGGGCAAAACAAAAATTGGAACAGGACCCTCAGTTTACGCAGAAGATTTTGTTCAGTGATGAGGCAAACTTTTATGTGAATGATGAAGTTAACAAACAAAACCACCGCTATTGGTCTGACACTAACACACATTGGATAGATCCCTTGAAGACTGTTGGAACAAAAAATTTGGTATGGTGTGGTATATGGGGTACAAAGATAGTGGGGCCATTCTTCATTAATGGAAACCTCAAGGCCACTGGATATGCGAAATTGTTACATGATGATGTGTTTCCCTCTTTATGCACTGAAGCTGGCACGTTCCCTGAGTTTTTCCAGCAAGATGGTGCACCACCACATTATGGGTGTCAGGTCCGAGCATTCCTAGATGAACAGTTTCCTGGAAAGTGGATTGGTCGTCGTGGGCCAGTTGAATGGCCCTGAAGGTCTCCTGATCTGACCCCCTTAGACTTTTATCTTTGGGGTCATCTGAAGGCAATTGTCTATGCTGTGAAGATACGAGATGTGCAGCACCTGAAACTACTGATACTGGAAGTCTGTGCTAGCATTTCTCCTGCGGTGTTGCTATCAGTGTGTGAAGAGTGGGAGAAGAGGGTTGAATTGACAATCCAACACAATGGGCAGCACATTGAACACATTTTATAAGTGGTCAGAAACTTGTAAATAACTCATGAAAGAATAAAGTTACGTTAAAACCAAGCACACCATTGTTTTTCTTGTGAAATTCCCAAGTTGTTTGATGTGTCACTTGACCCTCTTCCTATTAAAAAAACTAAAGTTGGATTCAAAATGGCCAACTTCAAAATGGCCACCATGGACACCACCCATCTTGAAAAGTTTCCCCCCTCACATATACTAATGTGCCACAAACAGGAAGTTAATATCACCAACCATTCCCATTTTATTAAGGTGTATCCATATAAATGGCCCACCCTGTACTATCGCCTGTACTTGTTCTGGCCTCACCATTTGTAGAGCCGCATTCGGCCCTACCAAATAACGATGAAGGTTCTGTCGCCTACTCGCACCTGAGGAAGGTGTTTGAATTGTGTGTGTAACTGGCACAGATCGACCACGTCCTTTACCTGCAACAGGAGCTCCACCAACAGCACCACGATCGTGGCCATGTCCCTTATTTGACGCTCTCCTCATTCTTTGGGTTCACCCACCAAACTAACAGATGGTTTTGTCAGGTGACATTGTAACTGCCAATAGTCAACAATTAAGTTCACTGAGTGTAAGGCAGTGCCGGTGTCATAAAGATAAAAAATTTCTAGAGGCTAATTTTATACAATTACTTTACGGTCCCAAAAAAATTAAATTTGTCAACCAACAATATAACTGCAGTATTGACTGGTTGCATTTAACTGATAAATCCAGCAAAGGCCCCAGATGTAGGGTCTTGCAAATAATATTTTTAGTTTTTAAACCCAGAATATAACAACAGTATTTAAAGTTTTGTATTTGACTGTCACAAATGCAACAAAGGCCGCACATGTATTATCTTTCCCAAAATGGGTGTTTTTTAAAAACAAGAATGTAACAGCAGTATCTAACATTTGTATTGGACTGTCAGAAATGCAGCAAAGGTCGCAAATATATTATCTTGCCCAAAATGGGTGTTTTTTTTAATACCAGAATATAAGAGCACTATCTAACACTTGTATTTTACTGTGACAAATGCGGCAAAGGCCACAAATGTAGGGCATTTCCAAAAATGGGTGTTTTTTTTTAAACCCAGATTATAATTGCAGTATTTCAAGTTTGTATTTCACTGTGACAAATGCTACAAAGGCTGCAAATGTATCATCTTGTTTTTTTAATACTAGAATATAACAGCACTATCTAACACTTGTATTTCACTGTGACAAATGTGACAAAGGCCCCACATGTAGGGTATTGGAAAAAATGGGTGTTTTTTTTAATAACAGAATATAATTGCGGTATTTCAAGCTTGTATTTCACTGTGACAAATGCAGCAAAGGCCCCAGATGTAGGGTATTGCCAAAAATTTGTGTTTTTTTTAAGCCCAGAAAATTATTGCAGTATTTTGAAGCTTGTACTTGACTGTCACAAATGCACATATGCTGTGCTGGTGCACTGAACTTGCATAAAATGGCTGCCGACGTCCACCTAACTAACAGATGGATAAAAGTTCATTTTCTGTGTCACTGGGCTCAGGGCAGGGTAAAAAAAAAATGTGCACTGCACCCACAAAGCTAAATCTAGGTAGATCGCTGAGTTAACAAGCACTTCTGATAAAAGATTCTTTCCTATTCTCTCCCTCACAGCAGCAGCATCCTATCCCTACACTAGTAAGAGCAGAGTGACGTGCAGTGCTAAGTGACTCCAGCTTATATAGAGGCTGGGTCACATGCTGCACTGGCCAGTCACAGCCATGCCATTAGTAGGCATGGCTGTGATGGCTTCTAAGGGCACACGAGTTAAACGCTTGTTGATTGGCTGCTCTGCAGCCTTTCAAAAAGCACCATTAACTCGCCGAACACCGAACCCGAACCCGAACTTTTACTGAAAAGTTCGGGTCGGGGGTCCAAAAATCCTAAAGTTCAGTACGAACACGAACTTTACAGTTCGGGTTCACTCAACCCTAAATGAGTTGGATAAAGTTAACAAAAATATCTGATGTGGCAATAATCTAGTATGCTGACTAGAACTCATTTATAGGGAACCTGTCATGAGACAGATCCTTTCTATTCTAACTAATGTGCGTTTCAGCGTTCATGGCAGGGAGGCACCACAGGGCTTTGACTAAGAAGCACACGTTAGCTAATAAAGCCCTGAAGGCACCATAATTAGAATACCATGTACACTTTTTGAATGCACACTGAATCTGTTTCAGATGCTGCCAGTTGTGTGTTATACATACATAATTTGTTAATTGGTAGCAGGCTCACTATAAGCCCTTCTAGTTCTTTAGTGCACACAAAGTAAACAGATGCTGTATAAAATAATCAAAAATACTTCAATTTAGCATTTTACCAATATCTTAACAAACCATCTCTTGTCTAATTAAAGGTCATTTTCATTCGCAAAAGAAGTAAAATCAAAGAACTTTCTGAAGTTCTCCAACAGAAACCCTTGCCATCCAACTTAGGTTATAGGAAATCGCAAACATCAATTTAAGAAATTATAAGCAGTTAAAACATTTTATTTGATCTTTACAAATGTCATTGTTATGCAGTATAGAGAAAGCAAAGCCAAATAAATCATTTTCCTGGTTGTATAAAATATTAACCAGATGCTTCATAATTTAATGCTTTGATATTCTAAAGGCCAAAGCAATTTTCTGCATCGCATTTTAAACTTGTGATGTTTTTATTTAGATGCCTTTGGATGAGAGATGAATAATTATTACTAACTTTTAGTAATGTAGACTGGCATAATCTCTAGGGCTCCTATTAACATAGAAATAGTAGTAATTAGAAATCAGTCAATGTAATATACAAATAAATCTTTAACATTTAGGTTCAATGTAAAACATGTCGACAGAATTCTGTCAAACAAAATCTAAGACTATACTGTACTGCCCTACTGTAAAGCACATTTTGTCCTTTATTCAAAATTACAATGCACATTTCAATATTAACTCCTTCCCTCTCGCCCATTGTTAATTAACAGTCCCTGTGTCAAATCACCATTAAATTAATTTTTATGTTACCTTAAATACCCTTGCTGCACATTGTCCTTTCTGCTGGATTGGAGTGCCCCAGTATTGCATGAGAATAAGACATTAGAGGTAAAAGATTGTATGTTCAGTTTTAAGTTGAATATATTTCTTCTGGACCTAGGGGGCCCTGTTGTATTAGGACTACATTAGTGTATCAGTCTTAGTGCACCTGAGGATCCTTTGGTTCTCTTGTGGGCCAGTCTGACACTGGATGTTGCCACTAGATCATTGTTATTAGTGATTTGTAGGGAACACATAGATAATGTATTCTCTGCTAACCTGTAGTACAAAAAAGGAGGAGAACAATGATACAGTTTTGGGAGATAAATGTTGATCCATTCTTGTCTGTTATAGGATTATAGCTGCTCAACAGTCCTGGGTCTTCTTTTCCAAAATAATTTTTGTCAGATGTGTTTTTTCAGCCTTACACACAAATTTATGTTTCATGATGCGCCAATTGTTTTCTATTGGTGAAATGTGTGGACTGCAGGCAAGCCACCTCAGCACCTGGACTCTTCTTCTGCAATGCCATGCTGCTATGATGAATGCAATATTTGGTTTAGCATTGTCTTGCTGAAATATGCAAGGCCTTCACTGAAAAAGATGTCTGGATAGGAGCACATTCTTTTCTAAAACTTCCATATACTGTTCATCATTTCCAGATATGTAAAATGCATACATCATAGGCACTAATACAACCCAATACCATTTGAGATGTAGGCTTTTTGAACCGTGCACTAACAACAAGCTGGATGGTCCCTCTCCTCTTCGGCAGAACATATGCCTGGGGTTTCCAAAAATAATTTCAAATTTTGTTTTTTTCTGACCACAGTTTTCCATTTTTATTCAATCCATTTTAAATGAGCTTTGTCCCAGAGAATATGTTTTTTTTCTTTAAACCAGCACCTGGATCTGAATACTTTGTCTTTGTTCCTTATTTTTCTGTCCATCTCAATGAGCTGGCCGAAAATGCTCAGTTTAAATCTTCAACTGCCACCAGCGATATGTTCTGTTAGAAGCTGTGGTAGTTACAGGGAGAGAAAAAAGGACACACCTCCCTGAGCTGCCAGACTAAAGATAATCTAGCAGAGCAATTGGAGCAGTGATTGTGGAGACTTCTGGATCCATGTGAGGTACAGAGCTGGTTCTAGCTTTGTTACAAAGGTAGTAGTGTCATGTACTATATGATGTCAAATTTAATTTTTTACATCAATGGCATAACCCCTTTAAAGTTTGCAATAAAGACATTGTTAGGATACATCCACATTCTCTAGTTTTCTGATGCAATTTTGGAAGCCAAAACCAGGAGTGAATGGTAGAATGAGATAAAATGTTAAGGACATATAAACTAGAAACAGCAAACTTAAACATACCCTTACAATCTGGCTCATTGGACTGATATTTAGCATACCACTCTTTACAGTTTTTTGCAGTCTAGGGACATGGGGGGTACCATTCTACTTTTTTACCATTTTATGTGGATGGGGCTTAGCAGAGAAGTATAGATATACTATAATTTACATCAGAAATTAAAGCCTAAACTTGATGCCACTCAATGCCAGAGACACATGAATGTCAGCAGTTTGCCAATGTAACAGTTTAGTTATACATTCATGACAACATTATATATTGATATTACATGATCATACGCAAACAAATCCTGCAAGTTTTATGCATTAACTGTATCGTTAGTTTCACTGCTTGCTTGTGGTTAATGTTTTCCATTATTGTAGTGTATTTATGCATTTCTTTTTCATGTACACATGATACAGTATCTGTTTTGGCCATTTTAGTGACATTTACAACAATAATTCACAATTATATTTTCTTTATACAATTTTGAGAGTCACTTAGAAAACCTGAATCTGTGGGGATAAAAGTTAAATGTTCAGGTCGAGGACACCATCATTTTTCTTTAGAGGCCATTTTAAATGAATTGGACCCTGGTGGTTAGAAATAATTTACCGGCCAGTCACCAATAACTTCATCAGAATTCTTTCCTGAGGAAACATAAGATGCTAGACCACTGAGAACAAACCCTGATGCTACATTGTTAAGAGGATGAAAGTGGTGGAATTAGATGAAAGTATTTTCAAACATCATTTAGTCCTTGCTGCTCTGCAACAAGAATCCCTGTTGTGCTCAGTGTGCTAGCCTGTGAGAATAGAGGATACATATTTACAGAGTTACCTGCTCAATCATGTAACTGTGCAATTGTCTGCATTTAAATGTGAGTAAAACAGTCTTAAACAATAGCTTTTAGGCATATAAAGGCTTGCAAGAATCATGATAGATTATAACCTCCTGCCTTTCATGGTAGGGAAAGTACAGAAAAAATGATCTTGATGGATGTGCATATGTATTCCTATGAATATAATAATTCAAAAGAAAATTGAAAGTATTTAGTGAGAAGTAATGGACATCTGAAGGAGAATTTGTTCAGGCGTATCTTTTGTGATTATTACCATAAACCTAATGTTCTTCATTATTAGGCTGGAGGAAGCTAAAAGAATGCATGTGCTTTTAAAGTTTGAGTTGGAGAAAAATATACATGCAAAAAAATAAGTTTTTGAATCAGAATTTTTGTTGATTTGATTTGGGTGAATTTTGGGGGGAATGAAAAAGAGAAAATAATAATAAATAATGAAAACATTAAAACTGAGAGAAAAGATAGGAAAATCATAGGAGACGTCAATGTCATACGCAATTTGGAGCACTTTAGATTCAGGTAGAATTGATTGACAGATTTAGCAGAATCAAATTTTGAGTGAATACTCTATCCAAGACATTTTCCCCTTCATAGTTGGAACCATATCTAACATGTGACTTATGCACTCTAAACCTTTAAATAGCTCTAGATGTCTTCACCACACTTATAATTTTAATCTGATGGACATATTTGTGTAACTATCATATTCCATAACGGGGACACCTCTCCTGACATGCCTATTTTAGAAACTACTTGCATTCCACAAATACTAACAATTCTTCAGCATCTATTCTTATGACCCTATGTGAAGCGACCGGGCCGCATGGGTGCGCATGATTGTAGGTAGCCGGATGGGTGCAGTAGTCATACTCACGGTTTCCTGAAGCTCCCTGGGCCGGTGTGCAGTGACGGAAAGGCCACACCAGTTCTTCCCTTCAGGGCAGACTCTGGTTCGGGGTTTCTCGTGCCTGATGGCCGTTGAGGTGCCCTTAATGTTGCTGTTTTACAGTGTGAGGCAAGCTCTTCAAGCCAGCACCTTGCGGTGCAAATGTAGTGTGGTATAATGATGAGACTTTTCAATGATCAAAAAGGCAAGGTCAGCACAATAGGGTTAAGCCCACTCACGGGGATGGAAGCAATGTGTGTAGGATATTGGTGGGGCTCCGTGTTAAAGTACAGATTAGCAAATACCAGGGAAAAATAAAAATGACTCCCCGACACTCACTAATGCTTTTCAGTCCTTTATTATAAATCAAGTGCATGATGCTAGGCGGACACACCAGATGTCAGACCAGTTTTGCAACGTCCGGAGCATTCTTAAGGCCTCCTGGGTATTAAGTGGGCTTACACTTAAATCGGCATACCACTGTTTAACTCCTTTAACTTACAAGTACATAGTCACTTTAAAAACATACAAAAATAACATTCAATATAAAACCATATTCACAACATGGAACAAAGATCATTGCGATCATTAAAGGGAACCTGTCATTAACTTTATGCTGCCCATACTAACGGCAGAACAAAGTAGAAATAGGTGAGTTGATTTCAGGGGTCTGTTATTTCTAAGTTAAAAGTAAGTGGTTGCAAGAGAACTAACATCACAATTATTGCAGACTGGGCCTGGAAAAGAGTCAAGGCCACCTGAGAAGAGTCATGGTTATTCATGAATTCCTGCTCTGCCGCCCACCTGCTGATGGCTGACAGTCTTCTACCTAGTTTTCTCTCTTTCTATCTAGGAGAGAACTGCCAATCATCAGCAGATGGGCAGGAGAGCAGGAGATTAGGAATAACCATGACTCTTCTCAGCAACCACTTACTTTTAGCTCTTTAGTGACACACTGCTGAAATCAGCATTTCTGTCACTATTTTATGCTGCCTTCAGTGAGATCAGCATAAAGTTGATGACAGGTTCCCTTTAAGTCTGCAAGGTCCAAGTGCATTCACTTGTATTATTCATTCAGCTTCTCAGGATCTGCTCCCCTATATATATGCACAACTGCATGTGGGTTTGAAGCACCTCCTGCTAATGCCAACCTGTCTTCTTAGTTTGTATATATAGTTTTCTGGAGGTGTATAAACTCCTATTTAAATGTGCCTGTTTTCCATCTACAGGTCACATTAAGGTGCACCTGTGAGGCCTGGGACATATCAGCAAGTCTTGAGTGGGACTCACAGACTCCTCCCTCCTCCCATTGCAGGCATGGCCACATGCTGGAGGTAACTGGTGAGTTGTTTGTGAGTCGGCCCAATGCTCCTGTAATTTGCCCACTGGCTCCTGGTATTGCCCATATGGCTCAGGTTGGAGAGTGTAGGGTCCCGGGCTACTTGAGAAACCTTGTCGCGGTGTCCGGGCTTAAGACATGTTCTACACCGTGGGACATGTTGACTAATCTCTCAATTTTAAAATCAGTTTGAGGATTTAGTATTACTGCAGAGTGCACCTGTGTTCGTTATTGTTCTGTTATATTGTTATATTAATTATTACATCCGCACTTGTTACCTTGTGTAGGATGTCTATTGTGGTACTTGTGGTTCGCTGCAGGCATCCTCCATTGTATGCATTTTGCTGGGGATTGCCATTAGCAACGGGCCACAAATGCAGGATCTGCTCCCCTATATATATGCACAACTGCATGTGGGTTTGAAGCACCTCCTGCTAATGCCAACCTGTCTTCTTAGTTTGTATATATAGTTTTCTGGAGGTGTATAAACTCCTATTTAAATGTGCCTGTTTTCCATCTACAGGTCACATTAAGGTGCACCTGTGAGGCCTGGGACATATCAGCAAGTCTTGAGTGGGACTCACAGACTCCTCCCTCCTCCCATTGCAGGCATGGCCACATGCTGGAGGTAACTGGTGAGTTGTTTGTGAGTCGGCCCAATGCTCCTGTAATTTGCCCACTGGCTCCTGGTATTGCCCATATGGCTCAGGTTGGAGAGTGTAGGGTCCCGGGCTACTTGAGAAACCTTGTCGCGGTGTCCGGGCTTAAGACATGTTCTACACCGTGGGACATGTTGACTAATCTCTCAATTTTAAAATCAGTTTGAGGATTTAGTATTACTGCAGAGTGCACCTGTGTTCGTTATTGTTCTGTTATATTGTTATATTAATTATTACATCCGCACTTGTTACCTTGTGTAGGATGTCTATTGTGGTACTTGTGGTTCGCTGCAGGCATCCTCCATTGTATGCATTTTGCTGGGGATTGCCATTAGCAACGGGCCACAAATGCAGGATCTGCTCCCCTATATATATGCACAACTGCATGTGGGTTTGAAGCACCTCCTGCTAATGCCAACCTGTCTTCTTAGTTTGTATATATAGTTTTCTGGAGGTGTATAAACTCCTATTTAAATGTGCCTGTTTTCCATCTACAGGTCACATTAAGGTGCACCTGTGAGGCCTGGGACATATCAGCAAGTCTTGAGTGGGACTCACAGACTCCTCCCTCCTCCCATTGCAGGCATGGCCACATGCTGGAGGTAACTGGTGAGTTGTTTGTGAGTCGGCCCAATGCTCCTGTAATTTGCCCACTGGCTCCTGGTATTGCCCATATGGCTCAGGTTGGAGAGTGTAGGGTCCCGGGCTACTTGAGAAACCTTGTCGCGGTGTCCGGGCTTAAGACATGTTCTACACCGTGGGACATGTTGACTAATCTCTCAATTTTAAAATCAGTTTGAGGATTTAGTATTACTGCAGAGTGCACCTGTGTTCGTTATTGTTCTGTTATATTGTTATATTAATTATTACATCCGCACTTGTTACCTTGTGTAGGATGTCTATTGTGGTACTTGTGGTTCGCTGCAGGCATCCTCCATTGTATGCATTTTGCTGGGGATTGCCATTAGCAACGGGCCACAAATGCAGGATCTGCTCCCCTATATATATGCACAACTGCATGTGGGTTTGAAGCACCTCCTGCTAATGCCAACCTGTCTTCTTAGTTTGTCATTCAGCTTCTCACTCTAATAAACGCTTATGACGGTCCATTCCAATTTCTGTGGTAAAGACCCTCTGTAAACCATCAAATGACAAACACTTACTATCTCCATTCTGATGTTTACTGACGTAATTAATGAGACGTGTGTAACCTTTACCCATCTTTACAGAATGCAAGTGCTCATAAATACGTTAATACAATGGGCGGATTGTCTTCCCAATATAGTAAAAACCGCACAGACAGAATATAGCATACACCACAAAGTCTGACCTACAGGTAATAAATTGGGTAACAACATGTTGCACAGGTCCCCTGTGAATCCCTTTATCAAACCGTATATATGTTAACAGTATGACTAACATGTTAATGTGTAATATGTTAACAGTGATCATTCATTTGATAAACCACATGATAAAGTGCTGGAAGACACAATTACCTGCTGATAAAAGGTACCGTTAGTACAAGATACACCCATTATATCTCTACCGAACACCCATCTAAAAAACATTTTTTAACAAACACCAGAGTTTGAAAATGGAGCTAAGGAAGGTCACATAGATAGCAGATGAAACAATATTGCGACAGATCTGCGCTCCAGACCAATACTATACACAGCAAATGATATGGTAGACTAATACATTTATACCTCCCCAAATAGATACTAACCCACAATTAGGAATTGGGTATTTAAATGATGCCAACTTCATATAGGGTTGAAACTACCCAATAATAAAAAACAACCCTTTTTCTATAATGTACAAAATTTGACACTTCACGCATCGATAATAGACTGGAAACTCATTGGAGAAGAGCAGACACACAGAAAATGGAGAACCCTACCTTAAATAAAACAAGTGAATGTAAGCCTTTTATTTAGACCCCCTGGTGACTGAGAATGGAATCAATAGATCCATTCAGATTCCTTTTGCAACGTACGAAGGTTCCAGTGACCCTTTCTGGGGGATGGAGGAACCAATTCTAATGCTGAAAAGATGAGAACATGAGGATCACCTCCATGGACCTGTACATCATGATCAGCCACCGGGGTGTTATTCTTTTTCCTAATGTCATTAATATGCTCACATATACTACATTACAGTTCTCTATATGTTTTCCCAATATAATCCTTAGGACATGTGCATTGGCGAAGGTAAATGACGCCCTTACTTCTGCAATTAATAAACTCCCTGACCGTAAATATATATAGCCAGTGACAGAACACATGTTGGTTTTTGTGTTCCTCATAAACCTACGTGCTTGACAAAAAGTCACTTAAAAGTGCCCAGAGGCTTGCGATCGAGCCAAGTACCGGGATGTCTTGGGCGTGTATAATGACTATGCACCAGGAGAACACCTAGACTTCTTCCTCTTCTGTAGGTAAAAGTACCTCTGACAGGTCAGGATTCATCATAAGAATTTGCCAGAATGTATCAAGAATGTCTCAAATTCTTTTGTTGGCTACATCATAGGTCAAGATTATTCAAATGATGTTGGCTATCGAAGGGCTAGATATTCTCGGCACTAGCACACTGTTTCTATCCTGTATCTCTGCATGCTGAAATGCCTCCCTTAAAACGCATGTGGGGTAACCCCTTGCTTGGAATCTACGAAGTAACCCCCGAGATTCACAAAAAAAATTCTGAGTCAGAACAATTTATTTTTATCCAAAGATATTGGCCCTTCTGGATACCCCTTTTTAATACAGTAGGATGATAACTGTTCCAAGGTAATAAATTATTGGTGGCGGTAGATTTTCTGAAGATCGTAGTTGTGAATCTATTGGATTGTTTGATGACTTTGACGTCCAAAAACAGCAATGTGTCAGGATAGAATTCAAAGATAATCCTATATCATTGTTATTCAAGGTGCCAATCAACTCAGATTCATTACCATTCCAGACCAAGAACACTTTATCAATGTAACGTGTCAAAAATACAATCTTGTAACCCCACCATGTATAGTCATCAGGGAACACAAACAGGTCCTCCCACCAGCCCAGAAAAAGATTTGCATAAGTAGGGGCAAAGGCGCTCCCCATAGCGGTCCGCCTGAGCTGGTGGAAGAACTTTGTGTCAAATAGAAAATAATTATAGGTAAGTACAAACTCAAGTAAAGTAAGCATAAAGGCATTATGTGACATAAAATGTGTCCCACATGTCTTGAGTAGGGTTAAGCGAACCCGAACTTTAAAGTTCGGGATCGTACCGAACTTTAGGATTTTTTGACCCCAGAGCCAAACCCGAACATTTCAGTAAAAGTTAGGGTTTGGGTTCGGTGTTCGGCTATTTCTTAGAGCTTTTTGAAAGGCTGCAGAGCAGCCAATCAACAAGTGTTTAACTGTGTGACCTTAGAAGCCATCACAACCATGCCTACTAATGGCATGGCTGTGATTGGCCAGTGCAGCATGTGACCCAGCCTCTATATAAGCTGGAGTCACTCTGCTGTGCTTAGTGCAGGGAGAGGATGCTGCTGTGAGGGAGAGAATAGGACAGAATCTGATATCAGAACTCCAATTGAACTCATCGATCCACATAGATTTAGTTGTGTGGGTGCAGTGCACAATCTTTTTATCCTGCGCTGAGCATAGTGACAGAGAAAAAAAACTTTTATCCGTCTGTTAGTTAGGTGGGCGGCGGCGGCCATTTTATGCAAGCTCAGTGCACCAGCACTGCATCTGTGCTTTTGTGACATTCAAATCCAAGCTTGAAATACTGCAATGATAATCTGGTTTAAAAAAAAAACACTCTTTTTTGGCAATATCCTACATCTGGTGCCTTTGCAGGATTAGTCAGCCCTTGCTGCATCTGCATCTGTGATTGTTAAAAACAAGTTTGAAATACTTTATATATACGTTACTAATAATTTTCTGGCTTTGAAAAAACACAAATTTTTGGCAATAATCTTAATTTTGGGCCTCTGCCGCATTAGTCAGTGTGCAATTTAAGCTAGAAATACAGCTATAATTTTCTAGGTTTAACAAAAACATCCTTTTTGTGCAAAATACACAATTTTACAGCCCTTGCTGCATCTGCACCTGTTAAATTCAAGCATTATATACTGCTGTCATATTCTGCTATAAAAAAAACACAAATTTTGGACAAAAAACTTAATTTTGTAGCCTTTGCGGCATATGTCATTGTGAGATACACACTTTAGATACTGTGGTTCTATTCTGCTTTAATAAAACACCAATTTTGGAAAAAAAAGTCTTTAATTGCGGCCTAGTCTGGATCTGTACGTGTGAGATACACCCTTTACATACTGTGGTTCTATTCTGATATTAATAAAACATACATTTTGGGCAAAAATCTTTAATTGCGGCCTAGTCTGCATCTGTACGTGTGAGATGCACACTTTAGATACAGTGGTTCTATTCTGATATTAGAAAAACACCCTTTTTGGGCAAAATACACAATTTTACAAGCCTTGCTGCACATGTACCGGTGAAATTCAAGTGTTATATACTGCTGTCATATTCTGTCATAAAAAAACACCCATTTTGGGTAAAAAACTTAATTTTGCAGCCTTTGCTGCATATATCATTGTGAGATACACACTTTAGATACTGTGGTTCTATTCTGTTATTTGAAAAACAGCCATTTTGGGCAAAAAACTTAAATTGCGGCCTAGTCTGGATTTGTACGTGTGAGATACACACTTTAGATACTGTGGTTCTATTCTATTAGAAAAATAAAATTTTTGGGCAAAAATCTTTAATTGTGGCCTAGTCTACATCTGTACGTGTGGGATACACACTTTAGATACTGTGGTTCTATTCTGTTTATTAAAAAAAAGCAATTTACGTGTGAGATACACACTTTACATACTGTCGTTCTTTTCTGCTATTAATAAAACACCCATTTTGGGTAACAAGCTTTTTTTTTTTTTTTTTTTTTTTTTTTATTTCAGTAATCAGTAAAACTACAGTAAGTAGTAAAACTACTGAGTAATCATGGTGCATGAATTTTTTTTGGCACTGCTACATCTGTGTAAACTAAAATTGGTGAATATAAAAAGTGACCAAATGAACCTCAGTCAGCTGAGCACTATAACTGCAAAGTCAAAAAATCTATTGGAAATGTAGTCTTGCAGTAAATTGTATCTGGAAGAGCTGAAGAAATTGATCTGATCAAATATATGGGAAAATTCTCCAGATTGATGTGCTATTGTATATAGCAGTCATCTCCAAGCTGTGTCTCTCCAGCTGTTGCAAAACTATGACTCCTATCATGCCCTGAGAGCTTCAGGCAGTCAAGATATGATGAGAGCAGTAGCTTTGCAATTAATAGCCATAAGTTGAGGGGTATTGGTATACAGAGTGCATATCTGCTAACAAAGGGGTATAACTCTTGTAGACAAAAATTTCAGGTGTCTCTTTTTTTTTTTTTTTTTTTTAAATATACTTTATTTTTATTATAGAAAGTCATAAAATTAATACCAATACAGCAGTATATGTAATATAACAATCCTAGAATTAGTGCATAGACCAATATAAACCACTTCAGTATATATACATAACTATGTAGTATAACAATCATAGATATCCTTATACCTCCCCCCCCCCCCATTGGCTGTCGTTCCCCTCAATTCATTCAAATACAGCAAACAGTAAGTACATTAATCATGTCAAAATATGTCTACGTGGCTCTGCGTGCAACTCTCCGATTCTTCCCGATATCCTCATAGATTTTCATTTGTTGAAGGTATAGATCCCACTCCCTTGAAGAAGGCTGGGAAACAGAGCCCCAGTACTTGACCAGTATAGCTTTCGCTACCAACAATCCTCTCATCCAAATCTGTCTAACCCTGGGAGGGATTCCGTTTCTGAACCATAGTCTCCAAAAATCACTATCAAGATCCCCGGGTTATAGTTCATTGAGGATTCCTTTTGTAGGGCAGACAAGCTTTAATTGCGGCCTAGTTTGCATCTGTACGAGTGAGATACACCCTTTACATACTGTGGTTCTATTCTGTTATTTGAAAAACAGGCATTTTGGCCAAAAAAATTTAATTGCGGCCTAGTCTACATCTTTACATGTGAGATACACACTTTAGATACTGTGGTTCTATTCTGCTATTAGAAAAACACTCATTTTGGCCAAAAAAACTTTAATTGCGGCCTAGTCTACATCTGTACGTGAGAGATACACACTTTAGATACTGTGGTTCTATTCAGCTATTAGAAAAACACTAATTTTGTGCAAAAATCTTTAATTGCAGCCTAATTTGTATCTGTACATGTGAGATGCACACTTAAGATACTGTGGTTCTATTCTGCTATTAAAAAAACACTCTTTTTGGGTAAAATATACAATTTTACAGCCCTTGCTGCATCTGCACTTGTGAAATTCAAGCGTTATATACTGCTGTCATATTTTGTTAAAAAAAAAAACACCCATATTGGGCAAAAAAAAATATTTTGCAGCCTTTGCTGCATATATCATTGTGAGATACACGATTTAGATACTGTGGTTCTATTCTGCTATTATTAAAACACACATTTTGGGCAAAAAATGAAATTTTGCAACCTTTGCTGCATATGTCATTGTGAGATACACCCTTTAGATACTGTGGTTCTATTATGCTATTAATAAAACACCCCTTTTGGGCAAAAATCTTTTAATTGCGGCCTTGACTGCATCTGTACATGTGAGATACACCCTTTACATACTGTGGTTCTATTCTGCTATTAATAAAACATCCATTTTGGTCAGAAATCTTTAATTGCGGCCTAGTCTGCATCTGCATGTGTGAGATGCACACTTTAGATACTGTGGTTCTTTTCTGCTATTAGAAAAACACCCTTTTTGGGCAAAATACACAATTTTACAGCCCTGGCTGCATATGTACCTGTGAAATTCAAGCGTTATATACTGCTGTCATATTCTGTTATAAAAAAACACCAATTTTGGGCAAAAAAATTAATTTTGCAGCCTTTGCTGCATATGTCATTGTGAGATACACCCTTTAGATACTCTGGTTCTATTCTACTATTAATGAAACACCCTTTTTGGGCAAAAATCTTTAATTACGGCCTAGTCTGCATCTGTACGTGTGAGATACACCCTTTAGATACTGTGGTTCTATTCTGTTATATGAAAAACAGCCATTTTGGGCAAAAAACTTTAAATTGCGGCCTAGTCTGGATCTGTACGTGTAAGATACACCCTTTACAAACTGTAGTTCTATTCTGCTATTATAAAAACACAAATTTTGGGCAAAAATCTTTATTTACGGCCTAGTCTGGATCTGTCTGTGTGAGATACACAATTTAGATACTGTGGTTCTATTCTGCTATTAGAAAATCACTAATTTTCGGCAAAAATCTTTAATTGTGGACTAGTCTACATCTGTACGTGTGAGATACACACTTTAGATACTGTGGTTCTATTCTGCTATTAGAAAAACACTAATTTTGGGCAAAAATTTTTCATTGTGGCCTAGTCTACATCTACATCTGTATCTGTGAAATTCAAGAGTTATATACTGCTGTCATATTCTGTTATAAAAAAACGCTCATTTTGGGCAAAAAACGATATTTTGCAGTCGTTGCTGCATATGGCATTATGAGATACACCCTTTAGATACTGTGGTTCTATTCTGCTATTAATAAAACAACCATTTTGGATAAAAAACGTAATTTTGCAGCCTTTGCTGCATATGTCATTGTGAAATACACCCTTTAGATAGTGTGGTTCATTTATGCTATTACTGAAACACTAATTTTGGGCAAAAAACTTTAAATTGCGGGCTAGTCTGGATCTGTACGTGTGAGATACACACTTTAGATACTGTGGTTCTAATTTGATATTAGAAAAACACTAATTTTGGCCAAAAATCTTCAATTATGGCCTAGTCTGGATCTGTACGTTGTGAGATACATACTTTAGATATTGTGGTTCTATTCTGCTATTAGAAAATCTCAAATTTTGGGCAAAAATCTTTAATTGTGGCCTAGTCTACATCTGTACGTGTGAGATAAACACTTTAGATACTGTGGTTCTATTCTGTTATTTGAAAAATTGCCATTTTGGGCAAAAAACTTAAATGCGGCCTTGTCTGAATCTGTACGTGTAAGATACAGACTTATGATACTGTGGTTCTATTCTGCTATTAGAAAAACACTAATTTTGGGCAAAAATATTTAATTGTGGCCTAGTCTACATTTGTATGGGTGAGATACACACTTTAGATACTGTGGTTCTATTCTGTTATTAGAAAAACAGCCATTTTGGGCAAAAAAAAAATTGCGGCCTAGTCTGGATCTGTACGTGAGAGATACAGCCTTTAAATACTGTGTGGTTCTATTCTGCTATTAGAAAAACACAAATTTTGGGCAAAAATCTTTTATTACGGCCTAGTCTGGATCTGTACGTGTGAGATACACAATTTAGATACTGTGGTTCTATTCTGCTATTAGAAAATCATTGATTTTGGGCAAAAATCTTTATTTGTGGCCTAGTCTACATCTGTAAGTGTGACATACACACTTTAGATACTGTGGTTCTATTCTGTTATTTGAAAAACTGCCATTTTGGGCAAAAAACTTAAATTGCGGCCTAGTCTGGATCTGTACGTGTGAGATACACCCTTTACATACTGTAGTTCTATTCTGCTATTAGAAAAACACTAATTTTGTGCAAAATCTTTAATTGGGGCCTAGTCTACATCTGTACGTGTGGGATACACACTTTAGATACTGTGGTTTTATTCTATTAGAAAAACACAAATTTTAGGCAAAAAACTTAAATTGCAGCCTAGTCTTCATCTATTCGTGTGAGATACACCCTTTACATACTGTGGTTCATTCTGCTATTAATAAAACACCCTTTTTGGGCAAAATATAAAATTTTACAGCCCTTGCTGCATCTGCACGTGTGAAATTCAAGCGTTATATACTGCTGTCATATTCTGTTATTATTAAAACACACATTTTGGGCAAAAAACAAAATTTTGCAGCCTTTGCTGCATATGTCATTGTGAGAAACACCCTTTAGATACTCTGGTTCTATTCTGCTATTAATGAAACACCCCTTTTAGGCAAAAATCTTTAATTGCGGCCTAGTCTGCATCTGTACGTGTGAGATACACCCTTTAGATACTGTGGTTCTATTCTGTTATTTAAAAAACCGCCATTTTGTGCAAAAAACTTAAATTGCGGCCTAGTCTGGATCTGTACGTGTGAGATACACCCTTTATATACTGTTGTTCTATTCTGCTATTATAAAAACACTATTTTTGTGCAAAAATCTTTAATTACTGCCTAGTCTGGATCTGTACATGTGAGATACACTTTAGATACTGTGGTTCTATTCTGCTATTAGAAAATCACTAATTTTGGGCAAAATCTTTAATTGTGGCCTAGTCTACATCTGTACGTGTGAGATACACACTTTAGATACTGTCGTTCTATTCTGTTATTTGAAAAACTGCCATTTTGGGCAAAAAACTTAAATGCGGCCTTGCATGAATCTGTCTCTGTAAGATACACACTTTATATACTGTGATTCTATTTTGCTATTAATAAAACACTAATTTTGGGCAAAATTTTTTAATTGTGGCCTAGTCTACATTTGTACGGGTGAGATACACTCTTTCGATACTGTGGTTCTATTCTGCTATTTGAAAAACACTCATTTTGTGCAAAAATCTTTAATTACGGCCTAGTCTGTGTCTGTACGTGTGGAGATACACCCTTTACATACTGTTGTTCTATTCTGCTATTAATAAAACACCCATTTTGGGTAAAAAACTTTAATTGCGGCATAGTTTGCATCTGTACGTGTGAGATACACCCTTTACATACTATGGTTCTATTCTGTTATTTGAAAAACAATAATTTTGGGTAAAAAACTAAAATTGCGGCCTAGTCTACATCTGTACGTGTGAGATACACACTTTAGATACTGTGGTTCTATTCTGCTATTAGAAAAACACTAATTTTGGGCAAAAATCTTTCATTGTGGCCTAGTCTTCATCTACATCTGTATCTGTGAAATTCAAGAGTTATATACTGCTGTCATATTCTGTTATAAAAAAACCCTCATTTTGGGCAAAAAACGATATTTTGCAGTCGTTGCTGCATATGGCATTATGAGATACACCCTTTAGATACTGTGGTTCTATTCTGCTATTAATAAAACAACCATTTTGGATAAAAAACGTAATTTTGCAGCCTTTGCTGCATATGTCATTGTGAAATACACCCTTTAGATAGTGTGGTTCATTTATGCTATTACTGAAACACTAATTTTGGGCAAAAAACTTTAAATTGCGGGCTAGTCTGGATCTGTACGTGTGAGATACACACTTTAGATACTGTGGTTCTAATTTGATATTAGAAAAACACTAATTTTGGCCAAAAATCTTCAATTATGGCCTAGTCTGGATCTGTACGTTGTGAGATACACACTTTAGATATTGTGGTTCTATTCTGCTATTAGAAAATCTCAAATTTTGGGCAAAAATCTTTAATTGTGGCCTAGTCTACATCTGTACGTGTGAGATAAACACTTTAGATAATGTGGTTCTATTCTGTTATTTGAAAAATTGCCATTTTGGGCAAAAAACTTAAATGCGGCCTTGTCTGAATCTGTACGTGTAAGATACAGACTTATGATACTGTGGTTCTATTCTGCTATTAGAAAAACACTAATTTTGGGCAAAAATATTTAATTGTGGCCTAGTCTACATTTGTATGGGTGAGATACACACTTTAGATACTGTGGTTCTATTCTGTTATTAGAAAAACAGCCATTTTGGGCAAAAAAAAAATTGCGGCCTAGTCTGGATCTGTACGTGAGAGATACAGCCTTTAAATACTGTGTGGTTCTATTCTGCTATTAGAAAAACACAAATTTTGGGCAAAAATCTTTTATTACGGCCTAGTCTGGATCTGTACGTGTGAGATACACAATTTAGATACTGTGGTTCTATTCTGCTATTAGAAAATCATTGATTTTGGGCAAAAATCTTTATTTGTGGCCTAGTCCACATCTGTAAGTGTGACATACACACTTTAGATACTGTGGTTCTATTCTGTTATTTGAAAAACTGCCATTTTGGGCAAAAAACTTAAATTGCGGCCTAGTCTGGATCTGTACGTGTGAGATACACCCTTTACATACTGTAGTTCTATTCTGCTATTAGAAAAACACTAATTTTGTGCAAAATCTTTAATTGGGGCCTAGTCTACATCTGTACGTGTGGGATACACACTTTAGATACTGTGGTTTTATTCTATTAGAAAAACACAAATTTTAGGCAAAAAACTTAAATTGCAGCCTAGTCTTCATCTATACGTGTGAGATACACCCTTTACATACTGTGGTTCATTCTGCTATTAATAAAACACCCTTTTTGGGCAAAATATAAAATTTTACAGCCCTTGCTGCATCTGCACGTGTGAAATTCAAGCGTTATATACTGCTGTCATATTCTGTTATTATTAAAACACACATTTTGGGCAAAAAAACAAAATTTTGCAGCCTTTGCTGCATATGTCATTGTGAGAAACACCCTTTAGATACTCTGGTTCTATTCTGCTATTAATGAAACACCCCTTTTAGGCAAAAATCTTTAATTGCGGCCTAGTCTGCATCTGTACGTGTGAGATACACCCTTTAGATACTGTGGTTCTATTCTGTTATTTAAAAAACCGCCATTTTGTGCAAAAAACTTAAATTGCGGCCTAGTCTGGATCTGTACGTGTGAGATACACCCTTTATATACTGTTGTTCTATTCTGCTATTATAAAAACACTATTTTTGTGCAAAAATCTTTAATTACTGCCTAGTCTGGATCTGTACATGTGAGATACACTTTAGATACTGTGGTTCTATTCTGCTATTAGAAAATCACTAATTTTGGGCAAAATCTTTAATTGTGGCCTAGTCTACATCTGTACGTGTGAGATACACACTTTAGATACTGTCGTTCTATTCTGTTATTTGAAAAACTGCCATTTTGGGCAAAAAACTTAAATGCGGCCTTGCATGAATCTGTCTCTGTAAGATACACACTTTATATACTGTGATTCTATTTTGCTATTAATAAAACACTAATTTTGGGCAATTTTTTTTTATTGTGGCCTAGTCTACATCTGTACGGGTGAGATACACTCTTTCGATACTGTGGTTCTATTCTGCTATTTGAAAAACACTCATTTTGTGCAAAAATCTTTAATTACGGCCTAGTCTGTGTCTGTACGTGTGGAGATACACCCTTTACATACTGTTGTTCTATTCTGCTATTAATAAAACACCCATTTTGGGTAAAAAACTTTAATTGCGGCATAGTTTGCATCTGTACGTGTGAGATACACCCTTTACATACTATGGTTCTATTCTGTTATTTGAAAAACAATAATTTTGGGTAAAAAACTAAAATTGCGGCCTAGTTTACATCTGTACGTGTGAGATACACACTTTAGATACTGTGGTTCTAATCTGCTGTTAGAAAAACACTAATTTTGTGCAAAAAATCTTTTTTTGCGGCCTAATCTGCATCTGTAGATGTGAAATACACACTTTAGATACTGTGTTTCTATTCTGCTATAAATAAAACACCTTTTTTGGGCAAAATATAAAATTTTACAGCCCTTCCTGCTTCTGCATGTGTGAAATTCAAGCGTTATATACTGCTGTCATATTCTGTTATAAAAAAACACCCATTTTGGGCATAAAACTTAATTTTGCAGCCTTTGCTGAATATGTCATTGTGAGATACACGATTTAGATACTGTGGTTCTATTATGCTATTAATAAAACACCCATTTTGGGCAAAAATCTTTAATTGTGACCTAGTCTGGATCTTTAAGTGTGAAATGCTCCCTTTACATACTGTGGTTCTATTCTGCTATTAATAAAACACCCATTTTGGACAAAAATCTTTTATTGCGGCCTAGTCTAAATCTGTACATGTGAGATATACCCTTTACATACTCTGGTTCTATTCTGCTATTAATAAAACACCCATTTTGGGCAAAAATCTTTAATTGCGGCCTAGTCTACATCTGTATGTATGAGATACACCCTTTAGATACTGTGGTTCTATTTTGATTTTAGCCAAACACCCATTTTGGGCAAATAATTGCGACCTAGTTTCCATCTGCATGTTTGAGATACACCCTTTACATACTGTGGTGCTTTTCTGCTATTAATAAAACACCCATTTTGGGAAAAAATCGTTAATTGCGATCTAGTCTGGATCTTTACGTGTGAAATGCACCCTTTATATACTGTGGTTCTATTCTGCTATTAATAAAACACCCATTTTGGGCAGAAATCTTTAATTGCGGCCTAGTCTGGATCTGTATGTGTGAGATTCACCCTTTACATACTGTGGTTCTATTCTTCTATTAATAAAACACTCATTTTGGGCAAATATCTTTAATTGCGGCCTCGTCTGTATCTGTACGTGTGAGGTATACCCTTTACTTACCGTGGTTCTATTCTGCTATTAATAAAACACCCATTTAGGGCAAGATTCTAAATTTGAGAATTATGAGGAGAGTGTCAAATAAGGGATATGGCCTAGGTCGTGGTGCTGCTGGTGGAGCTCTTGTTGCAAGGAGAGGACGTGGTCGATCTGTGCCAGCTACACGCACAAGTGAAACCCCTTCCTCAGGTGCGAGTTGGCGACAGAACCTGCAGCGGTATTTGGTCGGGCCTAATGCGGCTCTACGAATGGTGAGGCCTGAACAAGTACAGGCGATAGTAGATTAGGTTGCTGACAGTGCCTCCAGTACCTTCACATTGTCTCCCATTCAGTCTCCTGCTAAAAGATCAGAGTTGGCACCTTCAGCCAATGTCCATCAGTCTTTCACCTCACCCCCTTGCAAATCAGCCAAGCAGTCGGAGCCCCAAGTCATGCAGCAGTCTCGTCTTCTTTTTGATGACTCTGTTAGCAGGGTTTCCCAGGGCCATCCACCTATCCCTGCCCCACAAGTGGAAGAGATTGAGTGCACCGATGCCCAACCACTTATGTTTCAAGATAAGTACATCGGAGGACCATCGCAGCACGTCTCGGATGATGACGATAAACAGGTGCCAACTGCTGGGTCTTTCTGCAGTGTGCAGACTGACAAGAAGGGCAGTGGTGAAGACTGGGTGGAAGATGATGTGGAGGACGATGGGGTCATGCGAGTGACCTGTGTAGTACAGGGGAAGAGGCGGTATTCACACAGAGCCACCAGCACAGCAGAAGAGGGAGCACGGTGCAAAAGCGGAGCGGCCGTCCCCTAGACAGTACGCCTGCTAATGCTCACCACAGCAAGGGACCAAGCACACCAAAGCCAGCTCCAAGGAGTTCCCTGGCGTGGCAGTACTTCAGACAATGTGCTGACGACAAGACACAAGTAGAGTTTAGCGGACACTTGGATGTTCGGGTTCGACGAGTTCGACCGAACTTGAAAAAAAAGTTCGGGTTCGGGACTTGACCCCGAACCCGAACCCGAACCCCATTGAAGTCAATGGGGACCCGAACTTTTGAGCACTAAAATGGCTCTAAAATAGTCCTGGAAAGAGCCAGAGGGCTGCAAAAGGCATCAAAATGTGCTTAAGAGCATGGCAACTGTTCTGCAAACAAATGTGGATAGGGAAATGACTTAAAATAACATAAAATACAGAAAGATTAAAAATAACAATCTGGATCTAGGATTAGGAGGTTGAGGAGGTGGTGGATGTGGCGGTGTAGGTTGACGTGGCGGTGTAGGTGGAAGCGGCGGTGAAGGAGGAATAGGTAGCCAACACTGATTTGTGTTATTTTTTATTTTTAAATTGGGGTATCCCCCAAAATATTGAGACATATAACAAAATACACAAAGAATAAGTGCACTTGAGTACAAGATTGGATGGTTGAGGCTGGTATAAATGTCTATTCTGCACAAGGTACGAACAAGTCCTGTGGGATCCATGCCTGGTTCATTTTAATAAACGTAAGCTTGTCCACATTGGCTGTGGCCTGTGATAATGCTCTCTGCCGTGCTAAACACACGTTCACACTATACACTGGCTGCAGGGCAGGTCAGCACCTCCAAGGCTGACAAAGCTTTTCCACATTTTGGCCATACTAACCCTACCTTCTCAGGTGCTGGTGGTGCCCCAGCTGCGTTGGCGACCTCTTCCTCCTCCTCTGCCTTCGACTTGTGCTTCCACTGTGCCCCCGCTGTCAGGTGGGAATGCTATCATCAGCGTGCGCTTGTAGTCGCGCATCTTCCGATCAGTAACAGATGTTTTCACTATATTTAGTTCACTGTCAGCAATGCAGAGCAGGGGTTCATTCACGGCAAAAGTGGGTTCTTGTCACCCAGCAATACAACAGATGATTTTGAGAGATTTAGGCCCCTGTCACCCAGACACAGCAGGGGTTTATTCACGGCAAAAAGGGGTTCATGTTACCCAGCAATACAACAGACGATTTTGAGAGATTTAGGCCCCTGTCACCCAGGCACAGCAGGGGTTTATTCACGGCAAAAGGGGGTTCATGTCACCCAGCAATAGAACAGAGGATTTTGAGAGATTTAGGCCCATGTCACCCAGGCACAGCAGGGGTTCATTCACGGCAAAAGGGGGATCTTGTCACCCAGCAATAGAACAGAGGGTTTTGAGAGATTTAGGTCCATGTCACCCAGGCACATCAGGGGTTCATTCACGGCAAAAGAAGGTTCTTGTCACCCAGCAATACAACAGACAATTTTGAGAGATTTAGGCCCCTGTCACCAAGGCACAGAAGGGGTTCATTCACGGCAAAAGGGGGTTCATGTCACCCAGCAATAGAACAGAGGATTTTGAGAGATTTAGGCCCCTGTCACCCAGGCACAGCAGGGATACATTCACGGCAAAAGGGGGATCTTGTCAACTAGCAATAGAACAGAGGATTTTGAGAGATTTAGGCCCATGTCACCCAGGCACAGCAGGGGTACATTTCATGGCAAAAGGGGGATCTTGTCACCCAGCAACAGAACAGACAATTTTGAGAGATTTAGGCCCCTGTCACCTAGGCACAGCAGGGGTACATTTCATGGCAAAAGGGGGATCTTGTCACCCAGCATTAGAACAGAGGATTTTGAGAGATTTAGGTCCATGTCACCCAGGCACAGCAGGGGTTCATTCACGGCAAAAGAAGGTTCTTGTCACCCAGCAATACAACAGACGATTTTGAGAGATTTAGGCCCTTGTCACCCAGGCACAGAAGGGGTTCATTCACGGCAAAAGGGGGTTCATGTCACCCAGCAACAGAACAGAGGATTTTGAGAGATTTAGGCCCCTGTCACCCAGGCACAGCAGGGGTACATTTCATGGCAAAAGCGGGATCTTGTCACCCAGCAATAGAACAGAGGATTTTGAGAGATTTTGGCCCATGTCACCCAGGCACAGCAGGGGTTCATTCACGGCAAAAGGGGGTTCATGTCACCCAGCAATACAACAGATGATTTTGAGAGATTTAGGCCCCTGTCACCCAGACACAGCAAGAGTTCATTCACGGCAAAAGGGGGTTCATGTCACCCAGCAATAGAACAGAGGATTTTGAGAGATTTAGGCCCATGTCACCCAGGCTTATCAAGGGTTTGTATACGCCAAAAATGGTAAAATGTCACCCGACAATTGAAAATAAGAATTTATTTTATATAGGGCACTAAAATTGGCACTTTTTTGCATTAAAATGGCTATAAAATAGTCCTTGAAAAGGCTATAGGGATGTAAAAGGCAGTAAAATGTGCTTAAGAGCATGGCAACTGCTCAGCAAACAAATGTGGATAGGGAAATAACTTAAAATAAAATAAAATAACTAAAAATTACAAATTATTAACATGCAACTCAGAGAAGGAGGTGGATATGGAGTCGGAGGTTGAGGAGGCGGTGAATGTGGTGTTGTATGTGGAGGTAGCAATGGAGGAGGAGGAGGTAGCCAACAATGTTTTATTTTTATTTTTTATTGGGGTAGGTAGCCCCCAAAATATTGTGACAAATAAAAAAAGGTACAACACAAGGTACAGACAAGTCTTGTGGGATCCAAGCCTGGTTCATTTTAAGGAACGTGAGCTTGTCCACGTTGGCTATGGACAGGCGGCTGCGCTTGTCTGTGATGACGCCCTCCAGACGTGCTAAACACACGTTCAGATAATACACTGGCTGCAGGGCAGGCCAGCACCTCCAAGGCGTAAAGGGCAAGCTCAGGCCATGTGCCCAATTTGGAGACCCAGAAGTTGAAGGGGGCAGACCCGTCATTCAGTACGTGTAGGCATGTGCACACATACTGCTCCACCATGTTGGTGAAATGCTGCCTCCTGCTAAGACATTCCATATCAGCTGGTGGTGCTGGTTGTTGTGGCGTGCTGACAAAGCTTTTCCACATGTCGGCCATGATAACCCTGCCTTCTGAGGTGCTGGCGGTGCCCCAGCTGCATTGGCGACCTCTTCCTCGTCCTCTGCCTTTGCCTTGTGCTTCCACTGTGCCCCAGCTGTCAGGTGGAAATGCCACCAGCAGCGCGTCTACCAGCGAGCGCTTGTACTCGCGCATCTTACGATCATGCTCCAGTGACAGAATTAAGGACGGTACATTGTCCTTGCAACAGGGATCCAGCAGCATGGCCACCCAGTAATCAGCGCAAGTTAGAATGTGGGCAACTCTGCGGTCGTTACGGAGACACTGCAGAATGTAATCGCTCATGTGTGCAAGGCTGCCCAGAGGCAACGAAAAGCTGTCCTCTGTGGGAGGTGTATCATCTGTATCCTCTGTATCCCCCCAACCACGCACCAGTGATGGCCTTGAGCTGGTCTGGGTGCCACCCTGCTGTGAACATGGTTCTTCCTTCTGCATCTCCTCCTCCTCATCCTCCACCTCTTCATCCTCCAGAACTGTGCCCTGGCTGGAAAATTGTGTACCTTGGGTTTGTGGGTTCAGGAACCCACCCTCGGAGCCACTTGGGAATGACTGGCCGGAAACCCTACGAAATTATCCCTCTTCCTCCTCCTCCTGTGCCACATCCTCTTCCATCATCGCCAGGAGCGTTTTTTCAAGGAGGCATAGAAGTTGGACAGTAACGCTGAGAACTGCGTTATTGGCACTGGCCATGTTGGTGGAGTACTCGAAACAGCGCAACAAGGAACACAGGTCTCGCATGGAGGCCCAGTCATTGGTGGTGAAGTGGTGCTGTTCCGCCGAGCGACTCACCTGTGCGTGCTGCAGCTGAAACTCCACTATCGCCTGCTGCTGCTCGCACAGTCTGGCTAGCATGTGCAAGGTGGAGTTCCACCTTGTGGGCACGTCGCATATGAGGCGGTGAGCGGGAAGGCCGAAGTTTTGCTGCAGTGCTGACAGGCGAACAGCAGCAGGGTGAGAACGCCGAAAGTGCGCACAGACTGTCCGCACTTTATGCAGCATCTCTGACATGTCAGGGTAATTTTTAAGGAATCTCTGCACCACCAAATTCAGCACATACGCTAGGCAAGGGATGTGCGTCAAACCGGCTAGTCCAAGAGCTGATTCAAGACACCACCAGGCCGGGCTTGAGGCAGACTGGCACAAACCACTCATCGGTCTGTTGTTCAAGGCCCGTCCACAGGTCCTGCGCGGTGTGGGGTTTGTCCTCCAAACAGATAAGTTTTAAAACTGCTTGCTGTCGTTTACCCCTGGCTGTGCTGAAGTTAGGTGGTGAAGGTGTTACGCTGTCCGGATGAGGAGCTGGTTGAGGATGAGGAAGCGGAGTAGGAGGAGGAAACAACAGGAGGCAAACTGAAGCGCCCTGCAATCCTCGGTGGTGGAAGGACATGCGCCAAACTGCTATCCGCCTCAGGCCCAGCCACTACTGCATTTACCGAGTGTGCTGTTATGGAGATATAAAGGCCCTGACCGTACTTACTGGTCCACGTTTCTGTAGTCAGGTGCACCTTGCCACAGATGGTGTTGCGCAGTGCACACCTGATTTTGTCCCCTACTTGGTTCTGAAGGGAAGGGATGGCTCGCCTTGAAATGTAGTGGCGGCTGGGCACGACGTACTGTGGGACAGCCACCGCCATAAGGCCTTTAAAACTATCCGTCTCCCCCAGACGGAATGACAGCATTTCATCAGGCAAGTAATTTAGAAATGCTGGCATTCAGGGCCAGGGATCGCGGGTGGGTAGGGGGGCACTTCCTCTTCCTCTCCAGTGTTTGGGATATGTAGGGCTGAACGTTTCTGTGTGACATTGTGGAGATGCTTGGTGACCCAGGTGTTGGTGTTGCTGGCAGATCCTCTGTTTGTGGGGTGCCAGGTGGCACTGTCACTCCAGAGGTGGATGAAGAGGCCGAGACTGCAGCAGAAGAGGAAGCAGGAGGAGCCAGAGACCTTTCTTGGTTTTTGAGGTGTCTACTCCACTGCAGCTCGTGCTTTGCACTTAAATGCCTGGTCATGCAGGTTGTGCTCAGATTGAGAACGTTTATGCCTCGCTTCAGGCTCTGATTGCACAGCGTGCAAACCACTCGTTTCTTGTCGTCAGCACGTTGTCTGAAGAACTGCCACGCCAGGGAACTCCTTGGAGCTGGCTTTGGTGTGCTCGGTCCCTTGCTGCGGTGGGCAGAAGTAGGCGTACTGTCTAGAGGACGGCCGTTCTGGTTTTGCACCCTGTATCCTCTTTTGCTGTGCTGGTGGCTTGTGCGACCGCAGCTTCTTCCTCCGAACTACATCTGTCATTCGCATGACCTTGATTCCATGTGGGGTCGAGGACCCCATCGTCCTTCACATCATCTTCCACCCAGTCTTCACCCCTGCCTTCCTTGTCGGTCTGCACACTTTCGAAAGCCCCAGCAGTTGGCACCTGTGTTTCGTCATCATCCGAGACGTGCTGCGATGGTCCTCCCATGTACTCATCTTGAAAAATAAGTGGTTGGGCATCGGTGCACTCAATCTCTTCCACTTCTGGGGCAGGGCTAGGTGGATGGCCCCGGGAAACCCTGCTAACAGAGTCATCAAAAAGCAGAAGAGACTGCTGCATGACTTGGGGCTCCGACTGCTTGGCTGATTTGCAAGGTGGTGAGGTGAAAGACTGATGGATATCGGCTGGAGGTGCCAACTGTGGTCTTTCAGCAGGAGAAAGGGTGGGAGACAATGTGAAGGAACTGGATCCCCTGTCAGCAACCCAATCTACTATCGCCTGTACTTGTTCAGGCCTCACAATTCGTAGAGCAGCATTAGACCCGACCAAATAGCACAGCAGGTTTTGTCGCCTACTCGCACCTGAGGAAGGGGTTTCACTTGTGCATGTAGCTGGCACAGATCGACCACATCCTCTCCCTGCAACAGGAGCTGCACCAGTAGCACCACGACCTGGGCCACGTCCCTTATTTGACGCTCTCCTCATATTTCTTTAATTTAGGATCTTGAAATAAATGGGTGTTTAATTAATAGTAAAAAAGAACAACAGTATGTAAAGGGTGTATCTCACACGGCCTGAACCAGACTAGGCCTCAATTAAAGATTTCTTTGCACAAAATGGCTGTATTTCAAATGGCTGTATTTTAAATGGCTGTATTTCAAATGGCTGAATCAAACCCCTGTATGTATAGGGGAGATCACACGCCCTAAATCAGTGTAGGCCTGAATTAAAGATTTATTTGCACCAAATGGCTGTATTTCAAATGGCTGTATTTCAAATGCCTAATTCAAACCCCTGTATGTATAGGGGGGATCACAAACGCCCTGAATCAGTGTAGGCCTGAAGTAAATATATCTTTGCACAAAAAGGCATTATTTAAAATGGCTGTATTTCAAATGCCTAATTCAAAACCCTGTATGTAGGGGGGTATCTTTTCGATTCAGATAGCCAGATGGCTAATGGATTCCCGTTTGCGGTCTATTTTAAAATATAACATTTATTTTCTATTCTTTAAAAATGTATACGGGAAGACAAAAAAAGAAAAGGAAATGTCTTAAAATTAAAGTGCACTTGTGCTTGGCAGCAATCAGTATTTGTTTGCTGATAATTTACTGCTTATATTTGCAGTCACTTTTTCTTCATATAGCTACCACTCTATCCTAAGGAATAGTTCCTGATCTACTTTCCTCCTCCGGGTTGGTGGAAATATAACCAAATGACAGCTCCCTGTCAATCCTGCACCGGAGAGACTCTAATATATATAGCTATGTTCCCTTGTTCAACTTGAGTGGATAGAGGGTTGCTGTTTGTATCGGCTACAGCCGGTGTCTGCAGCTCACCGGGAGCCGAACACCAAGCACACACACTCGCTTAAAACCTAACTTGCAGCTCCCCCGACATGTTTCGCCACAGATGTGGCGTCTTCAGGGGCAATGGAGCTACTATCAACAAGATCGCCAGGTGATTTAACATTTATATATCCGGTGGGTGGGTCCTTCCCTCCCCACTCTCCAATGAGTTAGCGGCGATCCTGTGATAGTCATATAGTTAGGCCAATAAGATCCATCTCTGCGTCTGGTCCGGCACCGGACTAATCAGTATTATTGTCAGGTATGCACCTGCGTACAGAATCTTCCCCATATATACTGCCTACCTGTTCCGACTGTAGTATGTCTCCTACCAGAAGGATTCTCCTTACAAGCGTTAAGTATGTGCACATGCGCACCACACTTCATCTCGCTTGCCCATCCTTTGTCCCCACTGCGCATGCCCACACACTTAGACCATGAGGCCATACAGAGCCACGATCCAAGTAACCTCTGCGCATGCGTCCATACTCTATGAATCCTGAGATCTTCCGATTCTGCTCTCCACTTCTTCTGCCAATTATAAGTCGGTGCGCATGCGTTCTAGACTCTATTAATATTTCATTCGTTGTTACTCCTGCGCATGCCCACAGACTTAGTCTCAGAGTACATGATTCCCCCAAAGGTGCGTGCATCTATGCTTTATTGATGTTTCATTCATTTTTACTCCTGCGCATGCCCTTAGATTTAGTCTCAATTCTCCCATGTTCAAACCTTTAAACATTTTATGTCCCTATTAGTTGGAAATTGCTGATATATAACTTCCACTACATGTGTTCTTTTTTGAAAGGATTTTTTTTCACCCTTTATATTTATCTTCCTGTTACATTTAAGGGACTCCAGGCTTGGTTTGCTTATTCTCCTTTTATTTTTCTAAGAGATGGGGATAAATCCGTAGTATAGATGGTGAATCATGTAATGTTCCTGAGTGACAGACAGCGATGGTAAAAAGAGGAAAGAAGGGAGAAAGAGTGAAAGAGGAGGGGACAAAAGGAATATTGGATGTTTTATATTCCATAAGGGATTACAAATCCATCCTGTTCTCAAGGGACACTACTACTGTAATTTCTGATATTATATTTTTTATTTGACAGTAGATCCTATGGGGTAGGATATATACTCCTACTGTACCTCACTGATATAACAGTATGCAACAATATATCATCTTGTACCTATCCTATCTATGACCTAATTTTATATGTTTTCTTGTTTTTCCCATCTAATTTACTCTATATAGGTCATAAGATGCATATTACACTACTGAAGATCCTATAGTTGATGCCGACCTGAATGGTAATTGGCCTTCCTTATTTTCTCTAAAAATCTTCCTTTTATTACTTATATATCCACTTATTTAATGTTTATCTATATACTTCTGTATATTAGGTTTCCTTTTTATATAAATATATAATTTTCTACTAGATGAATGCTGCGAATGAAAATCCTTTATTCAGTCCAAACGGACTCATGGTATTTAATCTATCAATCCAGCGGGCTTCACATTGTAACAGTTTTTTATCTAGATTACCTCCTCTTGGTCCCGTGGATAACTTTTCTATTCCCCAAAACCTCAGAATCGAGCTTTGGTTACCATGTATATATTTGACATGTCTAGCTAGAGGGGTATCTTTGTCTGTTTCAATTGTGCTTAGATGTCCTGAGATCCGACGTCTCAACTCTTGTATAGTTTTACCCACATACAGTTTTGGGCATGGGCAAGCAGCTATGTAGATAACTCCTTGTGTTCTACATGTTATCAATTGTCTAATTGTATATTCTTTCCCATCTCCAGGGTTTGTAAATTTCCTAATACGAGGTATATATTTGCAAAAGGAGCAGTTCCCACATGGTGATGAACCCTTGTATTTTTCTCTTTCTTCTGTAGGTTGGATTTTTTCTGCCAGGTGACTATGAACCAACTGATCCTTGAGATTCGGACCTCTCCTGTACGTTATGGATGGATATGGGGTAAGTACCTTCCCTAGATCTCTATCAGATCGTATTATATGCCAGTACTTTTTAATTATACGGCATATCTCGTCATTATATCCATCATAGGTACCAATACACCTGATGACTTCACTTTTTTTGTGAGGTGTTGTTTTCAATAATTCTTCTCTATTCAGGCTTTTAGCTCTATTATAGGCCTTCTTTAGGGATCTAGTCGAGTATCCTCTCTTTTTAAATCTCTGGAATAGTTGTTCACTCTCTCTATCAAAAGAGATTTCATCCGAGCAGTTCCTACGTGCCCTCAAATATTGGCCAGTTGGTATTCCTCTTTTTAGAGGAGGTGGGTGCCAACTGCTCCAATGCAAATAACTGTTTGTTGCTGTCGTTTTTCTATGTACCTCTGTAGTGAGATGACCCTCTTCTGATTTTTTTATTTTTAAATCAAGAAATACTATCTCCTCATTCTGTACCTCAAAGGTGTATTTCATCCCTATATTATTATTATTGAGTCTCTGAGTGAATTCCTGAAACAAAGCGTGACCTCCATCCCATAAAATGAGAATGTCGTCAATATATCTGCCCCAAAAAATGATGTGGCAGACATATGACGACATCTCATCCGTGAATACAAAATAATTTTCCCACCACCCTAAAAATAAATTTGCATACGTAGGGGCACATGATGTCCCATCGCAGTCCCATTTATTTGGTGATAAAAGTGTTCCTGAAACATAAAATAATTGTGCTCCAAAATAAATCTAAGTGCTAATAAAACAAACTCATTATGTTTTTGGAAATTTGGACTTTTTGTATTCAAATAATATTCTACAGCGTGTATTCCTAGTGAGTGCTGAATATTACTGTAAAGTGACTCGACATCTAGACTTGCTAGAATAGTATTAGGTGTGACAGTGATGTCATTAATTTTTAAAAGTAAATCCTTCGTATCCCTAATATATGAGGGTAAAGCTGTCACGAAAGGCCTCAGTATTTGATCAACATATTCACTCAGAGCTTGCGTTAAATTTTCATTCCCCGAAACAATCGGTCTCCCAGGGATGGGCTTTTTATTCTTGTGCACCTTTGGCAAGGCATAAAATGTGGAGATAGTCGGGTTTTTGTTAAATAGATATTGATATTCATCCTTTGAGATGACATTTTCCTGATGTGCCTCTGTGAGAAGATTTTTTAGTTCAATCGTAAATTCTTTTGTAGGGTCATGGGACAGAGCTTTGTAAGTTCTTCTATCTCTGAGAAGTCTGAGGACCATCTCTACATAATCATTTTTGTCTTGTACGACTATGTTGCCCCCCTTATCACTAGGTTTTATTATTATATTGCCATTTTTCTTTAGGGTCTCTAGGGCTTCATGTTCTTGATCACTCAAATTAGAACTAATGTGATCCTTCCTCATCTTTAAGGATTTTATATCATGGGTCACCAATTGCACAAAAGTCTCTATCTCCTGAAATTGTGTAAAATTTGGAGTGATCCTTGACTTAGGTTTTAAAGTCGAGAAAGGTGGATCCGGAATGATCTGATATCCTTCACTCTCTTTCAATAGATCTGAACATGGGAGAATTGAGACTAAATCTAAGGGCATGCGCAGGAGTAAAAATGAATGAAACATCAATAAAGCATAGATGCACGCACCTTTGGGGGAATCATGTACTCTGAGATTAAGTCTGTGGGCATGCGCAGGAGTAACAACGAATGAAATATTAATAGAGTCTAGAACGCATGCGCACCGACTTATAATTGGCAGAAGAAGTGGAGAGCAGAATCGGAAGATCTCAGGATTCATAGAGTATGGACGCATGCGCAGAGGTAACTTGGATCGTGGCTCTGTATGGCCTCATGGTCTAAGTGTGTGGGCATGCGCAGTGGGGACAAAGGATGGGCAAGCGAGATGAAGTGTGGTGCGCATGTGCACATACTTAACGCTTGTAAGGAGAATCCTTCTGGTAGGAGACATACTACAGTCGGAACAGGTAGGCAGTATATATGGGGAAGATTCTGTACGCAGGTGCATACCTGACAATAATACTGATTAGTCCGGTGCCGGACCAGACGCAGAGATGGATCTTATTGACCTAACTATATGACTATCACAGGATCGCCGCTAACTCATTGGAGAGTGGGGAGGGAAGGACCCACCCACCGGATATATAAATGTTAAATCACCTGGCGATCTTGTTGATAGTAGCTCCATTGCCCCTGAAGACGCCACATCTGTGGCGAAACATGTCGGGGGAGCTGCAAGTTAGGTTTTAAGCGAGTGTGTGTGCTTGGTGTTCGGCTCCCGGTGAGCTGCAGACACCGGCTGTAGCCGATACAAACAGCAACCCTCTATCCACTCAAGTTGAACAAGGGAACATAGCTATATATATTAGAGTCTCTCCGGTGCAGGATTGACAGGGAGCTGTCATTTGGTTATATTTCCACCAACCCGGAGGAGGAAAGTAGATCAGGAACTATTCCTTAGGATAGAGTGGTAGCTATATGAAGAAAAAGTGACTGCATATATAAGCAGTAAATTATCAGCAAACAAATACTGATTGCTGCCAAGCACAAGTGCACTTTAATTTTAAGACATTTCCTTTTCTTTTTTTGTCTTTTTTAAAGAATAGAAAATAAATGTTATATTTTAAAATAGACCGCAAACGGGAATCCATTAGCCATCTGGCTATCTGAATCGAAATAATTTAAATCCCGGGTCCAAGGGTCCCTGAAGGGAAACTGTGAATGGAGGTTAACCCTCCGATGATTTAGACCCCTATACAGTGAGAGTATTCACTGATAGGTTTCCTAAGACTGGATGAATGCTGATGGATGCAATGCAATAATTGGATCCAAAGGATTAGTGAGCAGAGAGTTACCTGCAAAAAAGCCAGTATATAACTGGAAAGAATAATAAAAATTACCAGGGCATGGCAGGTTTTTTAAAACAGAAACTAAGCCTAGAGAATCTCACCATTGAGGCAAATCAGGTATTCTCTAATGCTCATATACCTCTGGGCCAAACGGACATAAGTGGAGCGTTTAGAAATCTAAATAATACATACAGTAAACATGTAAGATCGTGGTGGGAAATAGCTAGTCTGGAAACCTACATCCAACAGGGGATGATATATAGAGGACTACGCATCCCTTTAAGACCCAATGTGCATTTGGAGGACACACAGTTCACTAAGGGTTGGGAAGGCCTATTAACTGAGTGCTCATTAAGATTACTAAAGTATCTGGCAGATTATGAGAAGGGATTCTTTCAAAAGATTGATCAACAGCTGGAGAAAGAAATGAAAGAAATACAAGATTTTAGTCAACACCCTGAGTTCCCTGACCTTGAACAGAAAATAAAGAAAAATATAGATCTACTAAAAAACGAGATTAAAGAAAGAAAGCACAGAAAATATATCAGGGACCGTACCGATTTTGAGACGGACAGGGTATATATCTGGAGAAATAGAGGGACAAATAGGATCCCACAACGTAGATACTTTGATAACTCTGAATCAGAGACCTCAGGTACAGAGGGTTCAAATTATAGCTCAGGTGCACAGGGAAATCGAGTTAAGGGTATTAAACGAAAAACTAAAAAAAGACAGTATCCTCCAAAGAAACAATCTCAAGAGAGACGAGAATCCTTCCAACCATGTCCGGAAGGAACAATAAGAAAACAGGCCACTACAAATCTGAGCACCTCAATGGCCAATACGAATATAAACCCTATGTTAGCCCACCCATCATCATCTTCACAACCATTTTCTTTTGGGTTGTCTCAGGGGGGGAATATGGGTCAGAACCAAATGGTTTATCAGCCCCCTGGCATACCATGTCAGATTCCTACATCTTCATCTCAGACCAATATGGGCTTGAAGGAGAGAACTCCCCCCATTGCCCCCCTTTTTTTTAGGACAACCAGGGGTCCAATTGAGGGACAGGGAAAAATGGGGTTACAGCAAGTGACTGAACCAAGGCCAGAAATAGATGTAGATGAAAGACAGATCATAAATCTCTCCACCCATATGATTACCACCTCACAACAGACACTCTTAAGTAAAGGTCTTACCTTTGCGCCAGTCCCCCAGTGTGACAAGTTTCTTTGGATCAAGGACATAAACCTTTTCGCTCGGAAACTAGCCCTACACAAGGTACACAAACAAGAAGAAAATGATGTAAGTAAGACCTTTGAAAATGAAAAAAGATGTGTAGAGACTTTAGAAGATCTATTGAAAGAGAGTGAAGGATATCAGATCATTCCGGATCCACCTTTCTCGACTTTAAAACCTAAGTCAAGGATCACTCCAAATTTTACACAATTTCAGGAGATAGAGACTTTTGTACAATTGGTGACCCATGATATAAAATCCTTAAAGATGAGGAAGGATCACATTAGTTCTAATTTGAGTGATCAAGAACATGAAGCCCTAGAGACCCTAAAGAAAAATGGCAATATAATAATAAAACCTAGTGATAAGGGGGGCAACATAGTCGTACAAGACAAAAATGATTATGTAGAGATGGTCCTCAGACTTCTCAGAGATAGAAGAACTTACAAAGCTCTGTCCCATGACCCTACAAAAGAATTTACGATTGAACTAAAAAATCTTCTCACAGAGGCACATCAGGCAAATGTCATCTCAAAGGATGAATATCAATATCTATTTAACAAAAACCCGACTATCTCCACATTTTATGCCTTGCCAAAGGTGCACAAGAATAAAAAGCCCATCCCTGGGAGACCGATTGTTTCGGGGAATGAAAATTTAACGCAAGCTCTGAGTGAATACGTTGATCAAATACTGAGGCCTTTCGTGACAGCTTTACCCTCATATATTAGGGATACGAAGGATTTACTTTTAAAAATTAATGACATCACTGTCACACCTAATACTATTCTAGCAAGTCTAGATGTCGAGTCACTTTACAGTAATATTCAGCACTCACTAGGAATACACGCTGTAGAATATTATTTGAATACAAAAAGTCAAAATTTCCAAAAACATAATGAGTTTGTTTTATTAGCACTTAGATTTATTTTGGAGCACAATTATTTTATGTTTCAGGAACACTTTTATCACCAAATAAATGGGACTGCGATGGGGACATCATGTGCCCCTACGTATGCAAATTTATTTTTAGGGTGGTGGGAAAATTATTTTGTATTCACGGATGAGATGTCGTCATATGTCTGCCACATCATTTTTTGGGGCAGATATATTGACGACATTCTCATTTTATGGGATGGAGGTCACGCTTTGTTTCAGGAATTCACTCAGAGACTCAATAATAATAATATAGGGATGAAATACACCTTTGAGGTACAGAATGAGGAGATAGTATTTCTTGATTTAAAAATAAAAAAATCAGAAGAGGGTCATCTCACTACAGAGGTACATAGAAAAACGACAGCAACAAACAGTTATTTGCATTGGAGCAGTTGGCACCCACCTCCTCTAAAAAGAGGAATACCAACTGGCCAATATTTGAGGGCACGTAGGAACTGCTCGGATGAAATCTCTTTTGATAGAGAGAGTGAACAACTATTCCAGAGATTTAAAAAGAGAGGATACTCGACTAGATCCCTAAAGAAGGCCTATAATAGAGCTAAAAGCCTGAATAGAGAAGAATTATTGAAAACAACACCTCACAAAAAAAGTGAAGTCATCAGGTGTATTGGTACCTATGATGGATATAATGACGAGATATGCCGTATAATTAAAAAGTACTGGCATATAATACGATCTGATAGAGATCTAGGGAAGGTACTTACCCCATATCCATCCATAACGTACAGGAGAGGTCCGAATCTCAAGGATCAGTTGGTTCATAGTCACCTGGCAGAAAAAATCCAACCTACAGAAGAAAGAGAAAAATACAAGGGTTCATCACCATGTGGGAACTGCTCCTTTTGCAAATATATACCTCGTATTAGGAAATTTACAAACCCTGGAGATGGGAAAGAATATACAATTAGACAATTGATAACATGTAGAACACAAGGAGTTATCTACATAGCTGCTTGCCCATGCCCAAAACTGTATGTGGGTAAAACTATACAAGAGTTGAGACGTCGGATCTCAGGACATCTAAGCACAATTGAAACAGACAAAGATACCCCTCTAGCTAGACATGTCAAATATATACATGGTAACCAAAGCTCGATTCTGAGGTTTTGGGGAATAGAAAAGTTATCCACGGGACCAAGAGGAGGTAATCTAGATAAAAAACTGTTACAATGTGAAGCCCGCTGGATTGATAGATTAAATACCATGAGTCCGTTTGGACTGAATGAAGGATTTTCATTCGCAGCATTCATCTAGTAGAAAATTATATATTTATATAAAAAGGAAACCTAATATACAGAAGTATATAGATAAACATTAAATAAGTGGATATATAAGTAATAAAAGGAAGATTTTTAGAGAAAATAAGGAAGGCCAATTACCATTCAGGTCGGCATCAACTATAGGATCTTCAGTAGTGTAATATGCATCTTATGACCTATATAGAGTAAATTAGATGGGAAAAACAAGAAAACATATAAAATTAGGTCATAGATAGGATAGGTACAAGATGATATATTGTTGCATACTGTTATATCAGTGAGGTACAGTAGGAGTATATATCCTACCCCATAGGATCTACTGTCAAATAAAAAATATAATATCAGAAATTACAGTAGTAGTGTCCCTTGAGAACAGGATGGATTTGTAATCCCTTATGGAATATAAAACATCCAATATTCCTTTTGTCCCCTCCTCTTTCACTCTTTCTCCCTTCTTTCCTCTTTTTACCATCCCTGTCTGTCACTCAGGAACATTACATGATTCTCCATCTATACGACGGATTTATCCCCATCTCTTAGGAAAATAAAAGGAGAATAAGCAAACCAAGCCTGGAGTCCCTTAAATGTAACAGGAAGATAAATATAAAGGGTGAAAAAAAATCCTTTCAAAAAAGAACACATGTAGTGGAAGTTATATATCAGCAATTTCCAACTAATAGGGACATAAAATGTTTAAAGGTTTGAACATGGGAGAATTGAGACTAAATCTAAGGGCATGCGCAGGAGTAAAAATGAATGAAACATCAATAAAGCATAGATGCACGCACCTTTGGGGGAATCATGTACTCTGAGACTAAGTCTGTGGGCATGCACAGGAGTAACAACGAATGAAATATTAATAGAGTCTAGAACGCATGCGCACCGACTTATAATTGGCAGAAGAAGTGGAGAGCAGAATCGGAAGATCTCAGGATTCATAGAGTATGGACGCATGCGCAGAGGTAACTTGGATCGTGGCTCTGTATGGCCTCATGGTCTAAGTGTGTGGGCATGCGCAGTGGGGACAAAGGATGGGCAAGCGAGATGAAGTGTGGTGCGCATGTGCACATACTTAACGCTTGTAAGGAGAATCCTTCTGGTAGGAGACATACTACAGTCGGAACAGGTAGGCAGTATATATGGGGAAGATTCTGTACGCAGGTGCATACCTGACAATAATACTGATTAGTCCGGTGCCGGACCAGACGCAGAGATGGATCTTATTGGCCTAACTATATGACTATCACAGGATCGCCGCTAACTCATTGGAGAGTGGGGAGGGAAGGACCCAGGACCCACCCACCGGATATATAAATGTTAAATCACCTGGCGATCTTGTTGATAGTAGCTCCATTGCCCCTGAAGACGCCACATCTGTGGCGAAACATGTCGGGGGAGCTGCAAGTTAGGTTTTAAGCGAGTGTGTGTGCTTGGTGTTCGGCTCCCGGTGAGCTGCAGACACCGGCTGTAGCCGATACAAACAGCAACCCTCTATCCACTCAAGTTGAACAAGGGAACATAGCTATATATATTAGAGTCTCTCCGGTGCAGGATTGACAGGGAGCTGTCATTTGGTTATATTTCCACCAACCCGGAGGAGGAAAGTAGATCAGGAACTATTCCTTAGGATAGAGTGGTAGCTATATGAAGAAAAAGTGACTGCAAATATAAGCAGTAAATTATCAGCAAACAAATACTGATTGCTGCCAAGCACAAGTGCACTTTAATTTTAAGACATTTCCTTTTATTTTTTTGTCTTCCCGTATACATTTTTAAAGAATAGAAAATAAATGTTAATTTTAAAATAGACCGCAAACGGGAATCCATTAGCCATCTGGCTATCTGAATCGAAATAATTTAAATCCCGGGTCCAAGGGTCCCTGAAGGGAAAAATAGGGGGGTATCTCACACAGTCTGAACCTGTGTAGGCCTGAAGTAAATATATCTTTGCACAAAAAGGCTGTATTTCTAATGGCTGTATTTCAAATGCCTAATTCAAACCCCTGTATGTATAGAGGGGATCTCACACGCCCAGAACCTGTGTAGGCCTGAACTAAATATATCTTTGCACAAAAAGGCTGTATTTCAAATGCCTAATTCAAACCCCTGTATATATAGAGGGTATCTCACACGGTCTGAACCTGTGTAGGCCTGAAGTAAATATATCTTTGAACAAAAAGGCTGTATTTCAAATGGCTGTATTTAAAATGACTAATTCAAACCCCTGTATGTATAGAGGGGATCTCACACGGTCTGAACCTGTGTAGGCCTGAAGTAAATATATCTTTGCACAAAAAGGCTGTATTTCAAATGGCTATATTTCAAATGCCTAATTCAATTGAATTTGACAGCAGTATATAAGCCTGTAATTTCACACGTGTTGATGCTGCAAGGCCTGAAAATAGTGTTTTTTGTCAAATAAGTGTGTTTTCCAAACCCCAGAAAATGATGGGTGTATTTCTAGCTTAAATTGCACACTGATTAATACAGATGTTGTAGATTGCCCCAAAAGTCTTTTTTGCTAACAGAATAAGAATGCTGTATATATTAAACTTGAATTTAACACTTGCAGATCTGTAAAATACTGTTTTTTGAAGAAAAAAAAGTGTGTTTTTCAAATTCCAGAAAATGATGGGTGTATTTCTAGCTTAAATTTCACACTGAATAATACAGATGTTGTAGTTTGCTCCATAAAAAAGGTGATTTGCAATGTCCCAAAAGCTCAGATGCAGTGCTGGTGCACTGAGCATGCACAAAATGGCTGCCGCCACCCACCTAACTAACAGAATTCTAAAAGTTAGTATTTTTGGTCAATGAGCTCAGGGCAGGGTAAAACGATAGTGCCCTGCACCCACACAACTATTTGTCTGTAGATCGTTGAGTTAGATTCTCTCCTATGCTCTCACTGAAATCACAAGTCCAGCAGCATCCTCTCCCTACACTTTTAACAGCAGAGTGACGTGCAGCGCTACGTGACCCAAGCTTATATAGAGCCTGGGTCACATGCTGCTCTGGCCAATCACAGCCATGCCATTAGTAGGCATGGCTGTGATGGCCTCTTGGGGCAAGTAGTATGACGCTTGTTGATTGGCTGTGCAGCCTTTCAAAAAGTGCCAAGAAAGCGGCGAACACCGAACCCAAACTTTTACGAAAATGTTCGGGTCCAGGGTCCAAAAATCCTAAAGTTCGGTACGAACCCGAACTTTAAATGTTCATGTTCGCTCAACCCTAGACACGAGTGGTTTGCACGCTGTGCCAACAGAGCCTGAAGCGAGGCATAAACGTTCTAAACCTGAGCACAACCTGCATGACCAGGCATCTAAGTGCAAAGCACGAGCTGCAGTGGAGTAGACACCTCAAAAACCAAGAAAGGTCTCTGGCTCCTCCTGCTTCCTCTTCTGCTGCAGTCTCGGCCTCTTCATCCACATCTGGAGTGACAGTGCCACCTGCCACCCCTCAAACAGAGGATCTGCCAGCAACACCACCATCTGGGTTACCAAGCATCTCAACAATGTCCCACGGAAGCGTTCAGCTCTCCATCTCCCAAACACTGGAGCAGAAGAGGAAGTACCCCCCTACCCACCCGCGATCCCTGGCCCTGAATGCCAGCATCTCAAAATTACTGGCCTTTGAAATTCTGGCATTCCGTCTGGGGGAGACGGAGAGTTTTAAAGGCCTTATGGCGGTGGCTGTCCCACAGTGTATCAAAGAAGAAAAAGAATACCGCAACAGGAGCCGCACATCTACAAAATTACAATTTATTTAGAAAACAGACACAACATAAAAAGAATTAAAATCGTTGTATACAACAGGTCTGGGCCATGTAAGCCGTGTATCGGCGCATGCCCATCTGAATCACCACAAATTCATGTATGAACCCCCACATACATCAGCATATAATAATATAAAGTGCATGAAATCCATCAACAATGAATAAGAATAAGAGTACTTATCATTAAAATGGCATAATGGGGGGTGTCTGTGGCGATCAGAACAGAAGCCCAACGCGTATCGCCAGACTTGCTGGCTTCCTCAGGAGTGCCCACAGTACGTCGTCCTCAGCCACCACTACTTTTCCAGGCAAACCATCCCTTCCCTGCACAATCAAGTGGGAGACAAAATCAGGTGTGCACTGCTCAACACCATCTGTTGCAAGGTCCACCTAACTACGGATACGTGGACCAGTAAGCACGGTCAGGGACGTTATATCTCCATAACAGTAGAGATGTCGCGAACATAAAATTTTCCGTTCGCGAACGCGAATTTACGCAAATGTTCGCGAACCGGGCGAACCGCCATTGACTTTAATAGACAGGTGAACAAACTCTTTCTGGCCACAATAGTGATGGAAAAGTTGTTTCAAGGGGACTAACACCTGGACTGTGGCATGCCTGAGGGGGATCCATGGCAAAACTCCCATGGAAAATTACGTAGTTGACGCAGAGTGTGGTAAGTTGAATTCGCAATGCGATTAATATAACCTGCATTAATCGCATTGCGAATTCAACTTAGAGCTAAGTTCCTAATGGTTGTATTACTAGATATGACGAATATAACGAATATAGCACTATATTCTCAATCTTCGTTATATTCTAGCAATACAACCATTAGGAACCCAGCTCTAAGTTGAATTCGCAATGCGATTAATATAACCTGTATTAATCGCATTGCGATTACAACTTAGATCTGAGTTCCTAATGGTTGTATTGCTAGAATTGACGAATATAACGAATATAGCACTATATTCTCAATCTTCGTTATATTCTAGCAATACAACCATTAGGAACCCAGCTCTAAGTTGAATTCGCAATGCGATTAATATAACCTGTATTAATCGCATTGCGATTGTGACACTGCAGCTTCAGAATGAATCTAAGATGGATGCTGTCCTTGCTTTTTGAAAGGAGGTGGGAGGGTCTGGGAGGGAGGGTATGCTGATTGGCTGGAATGTGTCTGCTGACTGTGAGGTACAGGGTCAAAGTTTGCTCAATGATGATGTATAGGGGCAGACCGAACATCGCATACATTCGCCCGCCGCGGCGAACGCGAACAAGCTATGTTCGCCGGGAACTGTTCGCCGGCGAATAGTTCGGGACATCTCTACATAACAGCACACTGGGTAAATGCAGTGGCGGCTGGGCCTGAGGCGGATATCAGTTTGCCGCATGTCCTTCCACCACCAAGGATTGAAGAAGCGCCTCAGTTTGCCTCCTGTTGCTTCCTCCTCCTACTCCGCTTCCTCATCCTCTACCGGCTCCTCATCCTGTCAGCGTAACACCTTCACCACCAACTTCAACACAGCCAGGGGTAAACGACAGCAGGCAGTTTTAAAACCTATCTGTTTGGGGGACAAACCCCACACCGCGCAGGACCTGTGGACGGGCCTTGAACAACAGACCGATGAGTGGTTGGTGCCAGTCAGCCTCAAGCCCGGCCTGGTGGTGTTGTGCGATAATGGGCAAAATCTCGTTACAGCTCTGGGACTAGCCGATTTGACGCACATCCCTTGCCTAGCGCATGTGCTGAATTTGGTGGTGCAGAAATTCCTTAAAAATTGGCCCGATATGTCAGAGCTGCTGCATAAAGTGCGGGCCGTCTGTGCACGCTTTCGACGTTCTCACCCTTCTGCTGCTCGCCTGTCAGCGCTGCATCGTAACTTCGGCCTTCCCGCTCACCACCTCATATGCGACGTGCCTACAAGGTAGAACTCCACCTTGCACATGCTGGCCAGACTGTGTGAGCACGAGCAGGCGATAGTGGAGTTTCAGCTGCAGCACGCACGGGTGAGTCGCTCTGTGGAACAGCACCACTTCGCTTTTTCGAGTACTCCACCAACATGGCCAGTGCCAATAACGCCGTTCTCAGCTTTACTATCCCACTTCTATGCCTCCTTGAAAAAACGCTGCTGGCAATAATGAAAGAGGATGTGGCACAGGAGGAGGAGGAAGAGGGATCATTTTGTAGGGTTTCCGGACAGTCATTCACAAGTGGCTGAGAGGGTGGGTTCTGTAGTGTCCCACTAGGTAGGCGTGGGCACTACACAAGGGTCAATTGGGTGACGTGTTACTCCTGCTCACAAGGGACAGTAATATTATATTTGTCTATGCATTTAATGTATTTTTCTATGTGTTTTTACATGCAATGTTTCCCCTGTGTTAATGCTTAGCAGGCCTAGTTGGGTGTAATTAGACATCCTAGACACTAGAGGGAGATAGGGAGCCCCTAGTATAAATGTCCAGGCCCAGACAGGGAGGAGTTAGTTCATAGTCAGGAGTCTGTGGAGACAGAAGTGAGAAGGCACCAGCCAGAGATATGCTGACATGCATCTTGATAGCCCTGGCTGCTAGCTACGTCCAGGAGGCTAGTGAAGAACCCTAGCCTGCCTGCAGATCAAGTGAGCCTCAGTTAGCTCAGAAGATTACCCCAGTAGTAGGAATGTACCTCCTGGGATAAACCTGCAGCTTCCCTACCAAGTAAGGACAACACAGCAAGGTCAGATAAGTAACCTGATGGGCAGAGGTACTATAAAGTAAAGAGCAAGCGCCAATACTGGAGGAAGGATTTATATACCAAGGATTTAAGCCAGCAATTAGGCATCCGGGCCTTGGGATCCAGCCAGCTAGAATAGCTGAAGGGGATAGAGCAGCATTGTACTGCAAAGCATTAACTGTTTACCCTCCAAGTATCTTGCATGATTAATACCTGCCACTATTGAAAGTCAACCTGCTTGTGGAGTATTGTTCAAGGGACTGCATTACCATTTACTGTAACTACGTGTACAAAGTTGGACTGTTTTTCCATCAAGTAAAGCAACGTTTGCTTTACCAGCTGCGTACTCTATTATTCCTCCTACCAATCGGTGTGCCACCGTTACAGGCACTGGCGTCACGAATCTTAAAGGGACCTTACCTAAGGCACTCAAAACACCTCCAACACCCAGGGCACCTCACACAACATCAGGCCTGGTCCCTATCTACAGAGTGTGCCCCAGAGGAACTAGTGTCTGCCTCTCCTTCACTGTTGCATGCCTGCCCAGGGTTCTCCTCAGAAAAGTGAGTAACCCTCGATTGCCCATACCGTAACCTCACTGTCGCTATACCCTGCAGGTCTTTCGTGCTGCATAAATTGGCGTCACGAACAGGATACGATCATTCCTGCGCCATTGCGGATATAAAAACTGTGTGCTATTATTTGCCTTAAAGTGACCAAGCCCTAATTGCTTTATTGAAAATTGCTGGGCCAAAGTGAACTGTAATAATTTGCGGTGTGAAGATTTTATTGTCTGGACTGTTTGCCGTTTGTTTAAGCCACCGCTTGCTGTCCGTGAATCGACAGCGATTTTGCTCAAAGATGGCCGCTTAGCTTGCTTGGATTTACTGCTGCGTCATCTTCATAACTTGTTTGGCGGGAAAAGTTGGCGCCTTCTGCTGAAAAGAGCGGGAAAGTCTACATGTCGGCGCCACCGCCCTGTCTGGACATTTGCATGTCTGCAGAAATGGACTCCGCCTCCCCATACTGGAGTACCTGGGGGGTGGCCTCCCAGTGCAATGGGAGGATCTGTCTGAAATTGTTGGCTCCACCCTGTCGCTCTCCAGAGAAGGATCGAGCATGTTGAAGAGTGAAGACTGCTCTGCTGGGATGTCCGCGCCTGATGTGTTGAAAATGGATCCTAATACCATGGAGCAAGAGGACGCTCCACCGGCCTACTCTCCGGGACCGGAGAGACCTGCCTGCCCGCCACCGAGGACGCAACCGGAGAACTACTATGGCTCCTGGAGAGACATTTTCCAGCCCTTGTTTAAATGGTCGGCGCTGATGGCAGAGATCCGGGAGGCCGCCATAAAGAAAACCACCAAGACAAAGATCTACTATGAGGAACTGGCAAAGACCGTTCATGAGCGCCACACTGACACCCAACCCCGCCTGGAAAGGAGAAAGGGGTTGGTTGTGGCATTTGACAAGGACCGTGGCTACGGTTTTATCCAAGATTATACTACCGGCAGAGACTTGTATGTTAATCGGAGGTCCGTCAAGCGGAGCTACCTCCCGGAACGCATGCATAACCTCCGTGAGGGAGAGGAAGTGGAGTTTACCCCTGCCGAGGGCCTGCGAGGCCCATATGCCACTGCTGTGACCCGTCCCAGGAAAGAACCGGAGGACTGGGAAGCTGATGAGGACTATCCTGGCTGCGAGCGTGAACCAGCACGCTCTCCAGAACCGGCCCATCATGCATTTCAAGAGCGGGGCTCTTTCATTGGCCCGAACGTATTCTGGCAACCAACGGTAGTGGAGAAATGGGTGAGCCCGTATCCGTCCCCTGAGCTGCCTCACCGTGAGAAGACTATAAAGGAGTTAGAGAACCTGGAGCGATTCCATGCGACCCTGGACGACATTCGCAAGGGGAAAAGACCAGATGCGTCACCTGAACCTGCAGCGGCTGCGCAGGATGCGACTCCCCTACCTGTACCAGTGGAAGCTCCGGAAGACAGCGATCCTGAAACCGAGAGTCTGGATGATCAGATTGTCCGTCTGGAGGAAAAGCTGCGTGAACTGCGCCGAATTGCCACCGCCAGAATCCGGACGCCACCTAGAAAGGAAGAGGTTCGACTCCAATACTCGGACATCGCTGGGTCAGAGGTAAGGGTACCTGTTCCTACCAGTCGGCCACCTACTGCGACTGCGGCTGCATTGAGGCCCCCAAGGAGGCCCTTTCACACTGTGTCCTGCTGTGCAGAGCCAGTTGTCACGGAACCCACCAGACCGCTTGCAGCAGCGGTACCCAGGCCAGTGCAGCAGCCCACAATTGTCATGCCTGCACCGGTGCGGTCAGCAACCGTGATCACCCCTAGGCCTATGGGGCCAAGACCTATTAGGGGTCCCTTTATGCTGCAGCTGCCCCCCAATACTGTGTTGTGGGCACATCCGCCTGTTGATGCTTACTACAGGCCCCATCTGCAAGCAGAGCCAGGGAGCACCACTGGAATGCCAAGTGGATTTGATACGCCCCTGTGAATTGGCCTGCTAGGCCATTGATTTATTTCTTTTGCCAAGGGACCTTATTGCTGAGGATTTAACCCTTCCAGGAGTCTTTTGTTTTGGTCCTTTGTTGCTGCTGCCAGTTACCCACGGCTCAGTGGTAGTGTCGCCCACTGAAATACCAATTGCAGCAAAGCCATGTTGTTTACAGGACCTCCTGCCTGCTTCTCCAATATTTGAGCCAAGTTGTGCCTAATTTTTATGTTGCACCTTTAACCCTTTTTAACCCCCTTTTCAGGTTGATTAAGGGTATTGCAGCACTTATTTTTATATATGCCATTGGAATAATGTGGGCTATTTTTATGTGCTGTCATTTTATTATGCAACCTAAGTCCAAGGAAATGCGCCCAGGGATAGACTCAAATGCACATGAGCCTCTGAGATATTGCTATTTAAAAGAAATGTGCCCAGAGATGGACTCCACTGTATGCGAGCCTCTGTGATCTTGTACCTCTGCCCTTGCTATAAATAAGAAAGGAACCTGGGTACGGACACATGTTTGTTCTTTGAGCCTCCAAGAACTTTAAATTGTTTTGCATTTTACTACTGTTCTATTATGGACAATTTGCACTTAAAATATTATATGGACTATCCTGGTATCATTGATTACGCTGCACCAGGTCAGCGCCCCTGTTCCCTTACATTATCCTGAGAGAAGAGAATGACGCCCCTTTTCACCGTACTTGCTCCTAAGCCAATGGAACTGCCTGATGTATACATATAATGTATTTTGCAAATGTAGATGTATTTTCTTGCTTTGCCTTATTTCTCTTTTTCAGGTGCAGTATCCAGCTGGGCAGGGCCCCTTCATGTTGCGCCAAGGACGAGCAACCTCATAGCGTGGGGGTATGTAGTGTCCCACTAGGTAGGCGTGGGCACTACACAAGGGTCAATTGGGTGACGTGTTACTCCTGCTCACAAGGGACAGTAATATTATATTTGTCTATGCATTTAATGTATTTTTCTATGTGTTTTTACATGCAATGTTTCCCCTGTGTTAATGCTTAGCAGGCCTATTTGGGTGTAATTAGACATCCTAGACACTAGAGGGAGATAGGGAGCCCCTAGTATAAATGTCCAGGCCCAGACAGGGAGGAGTTAGTTCATAGTCAGGAGTCTGTGGAGACAGAAGTGAGAAGGCACCAGCCAGAGATATGCTGACATGCATCTTGATAGCCCTGGCTGCTAGCTACGTCCAGGAGGCTAGTGAAGAACCCTAGCCTGCCTGCAGATCAAGTGAGCCTCAGTTAGCTCAGAAGATTACCCCAGTAGTAGGAATGTACCTCCTGGGAGAAACCTGCAGCTTCCCTACCAAGTAAGGACAACACAGCAAGGTCAGATAAGTAACCTGATGGGCAGAGGTACTATAAAGTAAAGAGCAAGCGCCAATACTGGAGGAAGGATTTATATACCAAGGATTTAAGCCAGCAATTAGGCATCCGGGCCTTGGGATCCAGCCAGCTAGAATAGCTGAAGGGGATAGAGCAGCATTGTACTGCAAAGCATTAACTGTTTACCCTCCAAGTATCTTGCATGATTAATACCTGCCACTATTGAAAGTCAACCTGCTTGTGGAGTATTGTTCAAGGGACTGCATTACCATTTACTGTAACTACGTGTACAAAGTTGGACTGTTTTTCCATCAAGTAAAGCAACGTTTGCTTTACCAGCTGCGTACTCTATTATTCCTCCTACCAATCGGTGTGCCACCGTTACAGGCACTGGCGTCACGAATCTTAAAGGGACCTTACCTAAGGCACTCAACACACCTCCAACACCCAGGGCACCTCAGACAACATCAGGCCTGGTCCCTATTTACAGAGTGTGCCCCAGAGGAACTAGTGTCTGCCTCTCCTTCACTGTTGCATGCCTGCCCAGGGTTCTCCTCAGAAAAGTGAGTAACCCTCAATTGCCCATACCGTGACCTCACTGTCGCTATACCCTGCAGGTCTGGCGTGCTGCAGTTCCTGCACCCACAAACGCCAGGTGCACAATTTTCCAGCCAGGGCACAGTTCTGGAGGATGAGGAAGTGGAGGATGAGGAGGAGGAGATGCAGGAGGAGGAACCTTGTTCACAGCAGGGTGGCACCCAGACCAGCTCATGGCCATCACTGGTGCGTGGCTGGGGAGATACAGAGGACACTGACGATACACCTCCCACAGATGACAGCTTTTTGTTGCCTCTGGTCAGCCTGGCACACATGAGCGATTACATTCTGCAGTGTCTCCGCAATGACCGCCGAGTTGCCCACATTCTAACTTTTGCTGATTACTGGGTGGCCAAGCTGCTGGATCCCCGTTACAAGGACAACGTACGGTCCTTAATTCCGTCACTGGAGCGTGATCGAATGATGCGTGAGTACAAGCACACGCTGGTAGACGCGCTGCTGGTGGTATTCTTACCTGACAACGGGGGCACAGTGGAAGCACAAGGCGAAGGCAGAGGAAGAGGTCGCCACCGCAGCTGGGGCACCGCCAGCACCTCAGAAGACAGGGTTAGCATGGCCGAAATGTAGAAAAGCTTTGTCAGCACGCCACAACAACCAGCACCACCTGCTGATATGGAACGTCTTAGAAGGAGGCAGCATTTCACCAACATGGTGGAGCAGTATGTGTGCAAACGCCTACACGTACTGAATGACGGGTCTGCCCTCTTCAACTTCTGGGTCTCCAAATTGGGCACATGGCCTGAGCTTGCCCTTTACGCCTTGGAGGTGCTGGCCTGCCCTGCAGCCAGTGTATTATCTGAACATGTGTTTAGCACGTCTGGAGGGCGTTATCACAGGTTATATTTCCCAATGTTTTGGGGTGTACCCTAATTAAAAAAATTAAAAATAAATTTAAAACAAAAAAACAGTGTTGGCTACCTCCTCCTCATCCACTGCCTCATCCACCTACACCTCTACATCCACCGCCTCCTCAACCTCCTACCCCATATGGACCTCGCCCTCCTAGATCAAGATTATAATTTTTTTTTTTATGTTTTTTATGTTATTTAAAGTCATTTCCCTATCCACTTTTGTTTGCAGAGAACTTGCCATGCTCTTCACCACATTTTGATGCCATCTGCAGCCCTCTAGCCCTTTCCATGACATTTTTACAGCCATTTTAGTGCTCAAAAGTTCGGGTCCCCATTGACTTCAATGGGGTTCGTGTTCGGGGTCAAGTTCGGGTCAAGTACAGTTCCCGAACTCTAACTTTTTTGTGAAGTTCAGCCGAACCCGTCGAACCCGAACATCCAGGTGTCCGCCCAACTCTAGTCTTGAGGAATTCAGCAGCAGCAGAGATGCCCTTGGTGTGTTTTTTGGGATTGAGCTTTACAGTGACATCGATACTCACCAGAGAACATGATGGTTCAACTGTTAAAGTCTCAATCTTGCGCAGAAAGTCCATTGTGTCCCGCGTTAAAGAGGGGAGTGCAGATACAAACTGTCTGAGAATCTTATCGATATAGACACCACAGTTCTTTGTCACCGAGTTCACTTCAGACACAAGGGGGCGTCCCTTAAGGGGGGAAAGCCCCTTATGGATCTTAGGGAGTCCATAAAGCCTTGCTATCTGGGGTGAACTCGGTAAGATAAACTAGTACTCTTTCTGCTTTTTGATTTTTGCATGACCAATATATTGATTATCTACACAAATTTTTTTTGTAATTTCTCATTCCCAGGCCTCTTACTGCAGCAGCCATTTTAGAAAAAATCTGATTTATTACAGCATATCACCAGGAAATTCTGATTTGTGACTAATCAAATTTTTCCTAAAATTTGGATTGAATTCCACTTTGTCAGCTTCTATTCGTTCAACACTCCATATAATGTAGTAGGAAGCTGGGAAAAAAATTCTAAATGGGTTGCAGTTGAAAAAAATAGAAGAGATTGCAACACTTCTCTCCATTCACTTCTATGGGAGTTACAGAAACAATCACAACCACCTTGCTAGGCAGGACAGCTGTAAGTGAGGGTCAACATGTCACTCAGACCTTTTCTTTTTCATTGTCTTAGGTACCTCAGGTATAAAAAATAAGCCCTAGAGGGATCTCCAGAATGATGAAGAATTACATTATTAAGATGCATATATGCTATTTCTTGCATATTTATCTATCTATCTATCTATCTATCTATCTATCTATCTATCTATCTATCTATCCTGTATATTGTATATATAGCATGGGATTGATGTTGACACAGTCAGGTGTGATATATTCCAGCAGGCATGTTTAAATTCAGATACCAACTGTTTAACCCCCTAGAGGTGGGAGAAGGAGGGAGCTCCATCTATTACAACTTATTGATTGTGGGGGTCTGCTATCATCATACTCCTATTAGGCCCTCTCTGTCAGTTTAAGAAAGGCATCCACAAACTGCGGCCCTCCAGCTGTTGTAAAACTGCAACTCCCACAATGCCCTGCTGTATGTAGGCTGATACCTGTAGGCTGTACGAGCATGCTGGGAGTTGTAGTTTTGCAACAGCTGGAGGGCCACAGTTTGAGAATGCATGGTTTAAGATATAATACACTACAGTACATAATTACATTTAGAAATGAGCAAAGATTTGAAATTTTTGATTTGGCTGATTCGCCAAACTTTGACAAGAAATTTGTTCGGAACAGATTTGTCACTAATCACGATAAGTTAGATAAACTCAGGCCACTCTGCCTAATCATATTCTTCCCACTTGGTGGCCCATACTAACCTTTTATGTGGTAAAGTGTCAAATAGAGATGGCCTTGCAGTTCGCCCGGCGGTCGTTTCGCGGCGAACTTTGCTGAACATGCGAACATATGGCGATATTCGCACGTGCCGTGCCATATTTTCTTGCATAGCGCCGAACTTTGACCCTTGACAGATCAATCAAGTGGGACAGGACAACCAATGGAGACATTTCAGCACATGGACACACCCCCTACCCTATAAATAAAACCAATCTGGCAGCAATTTTACATTCTGTTTATTGCCAGTGTAGGGAGAGGTTCCTGTGTGGAGCAGGGACAGACTGTTAGGGACAACAAACGCTAGCTAATAGGGCCACAAATGTCCTTTTAAGGACTGGTATAGGTGTGCTATTGATAGCTGTGACATACTGAGGGGTGTGATATACTGTATACTTTCTAACATTGAAAGTATATTATAGTGCATTTGTATTGTGCAGCAGTTGTGTGCGGTTCTGCTGAGATACCGCAGCTAGATAGAGGGACAAGCGCTATTTGAAGGAACTAATTGCAACCGGTGTGATATACCTGTTGCCCCCAAAAAATTTAAAACTGATTGAGGGGTGTGATATTCCTACAATATACCTTTTAACATAGAAAGTATATTATAGTGCATTTGTATTGTGCAGCAGTTGTGTGCGGTTCTGGTGAGATAACGCAGCTAGATAGAGGGACAAACGGTATTGGAATAGCTAATTGCAACTGGTGTGATATACCTATTGCCCCCAAGAAAAACCGATTGAGGGGTGTGATATACCTATAATATACCTTCAAACAAAGAAAGTATATTATAGTGCATTTGTATTGTGCAGCAGTTGTGTGCGGTTCTGCTAAGATACCACAGCTAGATAGGACAAATGCTATTAGAATAAGTAAGTGCAACTGGTGTGATATAATTGTTGCCCAAAAAAATATATAATGATTGAGGGATGTGATATACCAATAATCTACTTTATAACATAGAAAATATATTATAGTGAATTTGTATTGTGTGGCAGTTGTGTGCGGTTCTGCTGAGATACCGCAGCTAGATAGAGGGACAAAAGGTATTAGAATAACTAATTTCAACTGGTGTGATATACCTGTTTCCCCCCCCCCAAAAAAAATGATTGAGGGATGTTATAAACCTATAATATACCTTCTAACATAGAATGTATATTATAGTGCATTTGTATTGTGCAGCAGTGTGTGGTTCTGCTAAGATACCACAGTTAGATAGAGGGACAAATGCTATTGGAATAACTAATTGCAACTGGTGTGATATACCTGTTGTCCCAAAAAAAAACTGATTAACTCCTTAAGGACACATATTTCACCTTAAGGACCAGGCCATTTTTTGCAAATCTGACCAGTGTCACTTTAAGTGGTGATAACTTTAAAATGCTTTGACTTATCCAGGCCATTCTGAGATTGTTTTTTCGTCACATATTGTACTTCATGACACTGGTAAAATGGAGTAAAAAAAAAATCATTTTTATTTATAAAAAAATACCAAATTTGCAAAAAATTGGGAAAAATTAGCAATTTTCCAAGTTTCATTTTCTCTACTTTTATAATACATAGTAATACCTACAAAAATAGTTATTACTTTATATTCCCCATATATCTACTTCATGTTAGGATCATTTTGGGAATGACATTTTATTTTGGGGGGACGTTACAAGGCTTAGAAGTTTAGAAGTAAATCTCGAAATTTCTCAGAAATTTTCAAAAACCAACTTTTTAGGGACCAGTTTAGGTCTGAAGTCACTTTGTGAGGCTTACATAATAGAAACCACCCTCAAGGTATTCAAAACTGATTTTACAAACGTGGTTAACCCTTTAGGTGTTCCACAAGAAATAATGGAAAATAGAGATACAATTTCAAAATTTTACTTTTTTGGCAGATTTTCAATTATAATATTTTTTTTCCAGTAACAAAGCAAGGGTTAACAGCCAAACATAACTCAATATTTATGGCCCTGATTCTGTAGTTTACAGAAACACCCCTTATGTGGTCCTAAAATGCTGCATGGGCACACGGCAGGACACAGAAGGAAAGGAATGCCATAAGGTTTTTGGAAGGCAGATTTTTCTGGACTGGTTTTTTTGACACCATGTCCCATTTGAAGCCCCCCTGATGCACCACAAGAGTAGAAACTCCATAAAAGTGACCCCATCTAAGAAACTACACCCCTCAAGGTATTCAAAACCTATTTTACAAACGTCGCTAACCCTTTAGGTGTTCCACAAGAATTAATGGAATATAGAGATACAATTTCAAAATTTTCACTTTTTTGGCAGATTTTCAATATTAATATTTTTTTTCCAGTTACAAAGCAAGGGTTAACAGCCAAACAAAACTCAATATTTATGGCCCTGATTCTGTAGTTTACAGAAACACCCCATATGTGGTTGTAAACTGCTGTATGGGCACACGGCAGGGCGCAGAAGGATAGGAATGCCATACGGTTTTTGGGAAGGCAGATTTTCCTGGGCAGTTTTTTTTGACACCATGTCCCATTTGAAGCCCCCCTGATGCACCTCTAGAGTAGAAACTCCATAAAAATGACCCCATTTAAGAAACTACACGCCTCAAGGTATTAAAAACTTATCTTAGAAACGTTGTTAACCCTTTAGGTGTTCCACAAGAGTTATTGGCAAATAAAGATGAAATTTCAGAATTTCAATTTTTTGGCAAATTTTCCATTTTAATCCATTTTTTACAGTTACAAAGCAAGGGTTAACAGCCAAACAAAACTCAATTTTTATGGCCCTGATTCTGTAGTTTACAGAAACACCCCATATGTGGTTGTAAACTGCTGTACGGGCACACAGTAAGGTAAAGAAGGAAAGGAATGCCATACGGTTTTTGGAAGGCAGATTTTGCTGGACTGTTTTTTTTTTTACACCATGTCCCATTTGAAGCCCCCCTGATGAACCCCTAGAGTAGAAACTCCAAAAAAGTGACCTCATTTTAGAAACTATGGGATAGGGTGGAAGTTTTGTTGATACTAGTTTAGGGTACATATGAATTTTGGTTGCTCTATATTAGACTTTTTGTGAGGCAAGGTAACAATAAATAGCTGTTTTGGAACCGTTTTTATTTTTTGTTATTTACAACATTCATCTGACAGGTTAGATTATGTGGTATTTATATAGACCAGGTTGTCACGGACGCGGCAATAGTGTTTCCATAGTTTGAGAGACATAGTTTTTTCAGTTTTTAGGCGATTATCTTGAGTATGGTATGATTTTTGCCAGATGAGATGATGGTTTGATTGCCACTATTTTGGGGTGCGTGTGACTTTTTGATCGCTTGCTATTACACTTTTTGTGATGTAAGGTGACAAAAATTGCTTTTTTTAAACGTTTTTTATTTTTATTTTTTTACGGTATTCACCTGAGGGGTTAGGTCATGTGATATTTTTATAGAGCCGGTCGATACGGATGCGGCAATACCTAATATGTATACTTTTTTTATTTATGTAAGTTTTACACAATGATTTCATTTTTGAAACAAAAAAAATCATGTTTTAGTGTTTCCATAGTCTGAGAGCCATAGTTTTTTCAGTTTTTAGACGATTATCTTAGGTAGGGTATGATTTTTGCAGGATGAGATGATGGTTTTATTGGCACTATTTTGGGGTGCGTGTGACTTTTTGATCGCTTGCTATTACACTTTTTGTGATGTAAGGTGACAAAAAATTGCTTTTTTTAAACCGTTTTATTTTTATTTTTTTACGGTATTCACCTGAGGGGTTAGGTCATGTGATATTTTTATAGAGAAGGTCGATACGGAGAAGGTCGATACGTACAGCCCCACGGGGACCCGATGGCACCGCCGACCAGAACCGCCGCTGCATGTAAAAGCCGCTAACCGCAGGTCTGAATTGACCTGCGGTTTGCAGCGATCGCTGAAACGGGGGGGGGTCACAGGATGTTGGGCATTGGCCGGCGGTGATCGGAAATACACATGACGTACCGATACGTCATGTGTCCTTAAGTAGCAGGACAACATGCAGTACCAGTATGTCATGTCCTGAAGAGGTTAAGGGGTGCGATATACCAGCTTCCACAAAATATTGATTGAGGGGTGTGATACACCGGCTTCCAAAAAATATTGATTGAGGGGTGTGATACACCAGCTTCCACAAAATATTGATGGAGGCCTGCAATACACCGGCTTCCATCAAATATTTATTAAGGGGTTTGATGTTCCAGGTTCCAGCAAATACTCATTAAGGGGTTCTATATACCTGTTTCCACAAAATACTGATAGAGGGGATTGATATACCAGCTTCCACCAAATATTTATTGAGGCCTGCGATACACCGGCTTCCACCAAATATTAAGGGGTTTGATGTTCCAGGTTCCAGCAAATACTCATTAAGGGGTTCTATATACCTGTTTCCACAAAATACTGATAGAGGGGATTGATATACCGGCTTCCATCAAGTATTGATTGAGGCCTGCGATACACCGGCTTCCACCAAATATTGATTAAGGAGTTTAATTTACCTTCTTCCAGAAAATACTCATTAAGGGGTTCTATATACCTGTTTCCACAAAATACTGATAGAGGGGATTGATATACCGGCTTCCAGAAAATATTGATTAAGGCCTGCGATACACCGGTTTCCACCAAATATTGATCAAGGGGTTTGATATACCAGCTTCCAGCAAATACTATTTAAGGGGTTCTATATACCTGTTTCCACAAAATACTGATAGAGGGGATAGATATACCGGCTTCTACAAAATATTGATTAAGGCCTGCGATACACCAGCTTCCACCAAATATTGATTGAGGGGTTTGATATACCTGCTTCCAGCAAATACTCATTAAGGGGTTCTATATACCTGTTTCCCCAAAATACTGATAGAGGGGATTGATAATCTGGCTTCCACCAAATATTAAGTGAGGCCTGCGATATACCAGCTTCCACCAAATATTGATTAAGGGGTTTGATATAACGACTTCTAAAAAATATTAATTAAGGGGCTCTATATACCTGTTTCCACAAAATACTGATAGAGGGGATTGATAAACCGCCTTCCACCAAATATTGATTAAAGGGTTTGATTTACCGGATTCTAGCAAATACTCATTAATGGGTTCTATATACCTGTTTCCACAAAATACTGATAGAGGGGATTGATATACTTGCTTCCACTAAATATTGATTGAGGCCTGCAATACACCAGCATCAACCAAAAATTGATTACGGGTTTTGATTTACCAGCTTTCAGCAAATACTCATTAAGGGTTTCTATATACCTGCTTCCACTAAATATTGATAGAGGGAATTGATATAGCGGCTTCCATCAAATATTGATTGAGGCCTGCAATATACCTGCTTCCACAAATATTGCTCTTCTATAGGGACTTTGTCACAGTGTTGTTTTGAAAATGACAGGCAGAGGAAGAGGCAGGCCATTTCGCAGGGGTGGTAGGGGTTGGGCAGGTGCACCAGGCCGAAGTCTAAGTGTTAAGTTGGAGAAGGTGCGTGCGATTATGTCAAAGGATGCACCAGAGTTGGTTGAGTGGCTCACTCAGCCTTCCGCTTCTGCACCCTCCTCATCCTCTGTATCTGCACCCTCCTCACTCTCTGCTGTGTGCACCCCTAAAAGACACCACCCCATCACCACCAATACCATAACCCCTCCACTCGAGTCAGAGGAATTATTTTCCCTTCCATTCCCAGACCATCCCGATGCACAGCCATTCTTGGCATCGGATCAGGAAGAGGAGGTAGCATCGGCCGCCACCCAGTGGTCTGATGAAAGTAATCAGATCAGCCCAAGGATGGAGGTCCCCTGTGTTGCTGCCTACTCTGAGATTTCCAATGTCAGTGGTGTTGAAGGTGACGATGATGACGTGTTGATGGATGTCACGTGGGTGCCCACAAGAGAGGAAGAGGAGAGGAGTTGAGAGGGAGAGACAGAGCAGCAGATAGGTGGTAGAAGGAGGAGAAGCAGGCAGAACTCGCAGTGCACAGGAGGCAAAAAGTAGAATGCAAATGAATCTGAAGCCAGCCATCGACCATGCACGGTCACATCTAGCACTCCCAGGACGCCGGCACATGGATCCGCAGTGTGGGCCTTTTTTAACGTGTCAGCTGCTGACAATAATGTTGCCATCTGCAGCCTGTGCTGTCAACGCACAAGTCGCAGTAAGCCCAACGTTCACCTAGGGACAACCGTCTTAAGAAGGCACCTGGCATCCCATCACCGAGTAACACCGTCAGAACCCACAAAGCCACACTCCCGGCGCTCCACGTCCTGCCTTTTCTCCTTCTCCTTTCTCCTCCCATTTGTCCTCCACTCCACTTTCCACCGTACCGTCGTCGCGTTCATCTGGCAAAAGGCAGGCTTCCGTGGCCCAAATGTTCGAACGTAAAAAGTTGAACAAAAATCTTGACACCGGATAACCCTCTTGCCCAATGGCTGACTGTTGGCTTGTCGAAACTGCAAGCCCGCCAACTACTGCCATATAAACTGGTGGACACGGAGGCCTTTAGAAAATTTGTGGCCATTGTCAAACCGCAATGGAAGGTCCCAGGAAGGAAATATTTCTCCCAGAAGGGCATCCCAGAGCTATATGGCCAAGTTCAGCGGCAAGTAAATGTATTTCTGGCACACAGTGTCTGTGCCAAGATACATCTGACCACAGACACATGGTCTTACAAACACGGGCAGGGAAGGTACATAGCCACGGATTGCATGCAAGCCTGCCTCTTCTTCTCCTCCTCCTCGGCTGACTCCTCCTTTTACATTGCTACCACCTCTTCCGCTGCACCCCCCAAGCTCCCCAGAACCTATTCGACGTGCCAGGTGAGACGTTACCATGCTCTGCTGCGGCTGATGTCCCTGGAAGCCAAGAGCCACACTGGTCATGCGCTGCTTTCAGCATTGCAGTCACAGGCCGATCAGTGGCTAACCCCGCTCAATTTGACAGTTGGTAAAGTGGTGTGCGACAACGGTGCCAATCTGCTGAGCGTGCTAAAACAGGGCAAAATGACACACGTGCCATGCATGGCACACGTACTGAACTTAGTCATGCAGCGATTCGTTGCCAAAAAACCCGGGGTCCAGGACGTTTTGCTGCAGGCCAGGAAAATCTCTGGCCATTTTAGATCTTACACAGCCATGGCTCGCCATGGCTCGCCTTCCTGAGGTTCAGCAGCGACACCACCTGCCCATCAGACGTCTGATTTGTGACAGTCCGACGTGCTGGAACTCCACCTTGTATATTCTTGATAGGCTGCTACAGCAGCAATGTCCAGTTAACGGCTACCTGTGCAGCAGGACAGGTTATGGGGAGCTTGGTTTCTTTTCACCGTGCCAGTGGCTGCTCATGTGCGACGCATGCAGACTTCTGCAGCCATTTGATGAGATCATCAAACTGGTCAGTCGCAGCCAGGGTGCCATCAGTGACATCATGCCTTACTTTTTTCTGGAGCGTGCTTTGCATTGTGTCATTGATCAAGCCGTCGAGGAGCAGTAGCTGGAAGATGAGGAAGTCGCAATGCTGAATGAATTCCCAGCTGGGGGCTACTCCATCTGAGACAAGTCAGCAAAAGTCTGAAGAGGAGTCAGAGGAGGAAGGTGCCTGGGGGAGGAGGAGGAGGAGCAAGAAGTGCAGCCTTATATTTTTTTGGGGATCCCTGGTCGTATCCATGGATGGGGGGGGGAGACCGTCTAATATACCTCCAGCCACATAGTCATTTGATCTTTTCAATACGGTAAATTCCTAATATTTGGGGCCTGTGGGCTACAATAAAATTGTTATTCAGTGACCGCATAATGTACCTCGAGCCACATAATCACAATTTATTTTATGACAGGTGAATGCCAAATTTTTAGGGCCCGTACTCCCGTGGCCTAAAATAAAATTTTCCTAGGATCTAGCAGGGCACATTTTTGAGAATTTCCCTTTAAGACATATAAAAATGGTCCATGATTTAAATACATAATTTTTGTGGGAATTTTTGTAATTGATCCCCCTCTAGTATGTCGCTGTCAATGTTGTGGGACTATTTGTGCACTTCAAGTATTTGGTAGCTGCAAATATGACCTGAAGGTTTTTCAGGTTCACCTGCCATTAAAGTGAATAGGGCCCGCCAATCTTCCCAGCCGATGTTCGTCCATCACTAGTGTCAAATGCTTTGGAGATGTCCAGATTTATGACATCCATTGAGTCACTGCGGTCAGGTCTAGAATTTACCTCCCTCATGAAGCCATGCTTATATGGCATTATTTGCCTAATTTTATTGAGGTAATCCAAGATAGCATCTCTTAGAAAACCTTAAAACAGTTTACCCATGTCATATATTAAACTTACCGGCCTATAGTTTCTGAGCTTTGTTTTTGGACCCTTTTTGAATTTTGGCACCACATTTGCTATGCGCCAATCCTGTGGAAAACTCCTCATCATTATGGAGTCCTTAAAAATCAGAAGTTAGGGTCTGTCTATGACATTACTTAGTTGTCTTAAGATATGGGGGTATATGCCATTTGGTTCTGGCGATTTGCCTGTGTTAATCTTTTTAAGATACCGCTGTACTTCTTCCTGGGTAAGACAGGGAACTTTTAATGGGTAATATACTTTTACATTCTGCACTTCATCTGACAGTTTATTTTCCTATCTTTCGTATCTTTGCTTTCTCCTCATCGCTGTCTGCAACTCAACCCTCATCACTCTGTAAAGGGCCAACACCTTCAGATTTATACTTTTTATCATTTATTTAATTAAAGAACGTTTTAGGGTTAGTTTTACTCTATTTGCCATGAATATCTCTGTCTCTTGTTTGGTTGCTTTCATTTGTCTTTTACATATTCTATTTTTTTCCATATAATTTTTCAATGCTTCCTCGCAACCCTCCTATTTTAGTGATTTAAATGTTTTCTTCTTGACATTTATTGATATCTTTACAATTCTATTTATATACATAGTTTTTTTCTTGTTCCTTACCCTTTTATTCCCATAAGGTATGTACCTCTCACAATTAGATTTTAGGATGCTTTTAAAAATATCCAATTTTGTGGCTATATTTTAATTTTTGAGGACTTTGTCCCAGTTGATTAGGCCAATGGCCTCTGTCACTTGGCTAAATTTAGCTTTTTTGAAGTTTGGTATTTTTGTTCCTTCCTGAAGAAACACTCTTTTGAATGACAATTGGAAGGTTATTATTTTATGGTCAATATTTCCCAGGTGTCTCCAAACCTGCACATCTGTTGTTCTGTGAGGTCTATTGGTTAATACTAAGTAACTCAGTGGCTATACCAAATTTTTAATCACATCCAATTACAAAAGTATCAAGGGGCTGGTTTAAAAACTTAAAAGTGGCCACATGCTGTAGATGGGTCAACAGGGTGGGGTAACACAAGTAGGCAGGGACAACATAAGTAGGCAGAACAACAGAAGTAGGCAGGGCCAGCAATACCATAGTGCAGCACAAAATATCATCCCAGAAGAACCAAATATCACAGCAAGCACAAAATACTGCTGCCTCCACTGTATCACCATCCTAAACACAGCAATACAGTTAAATGCAGGAGGGGGACCTGCAGCAGCTGGCCAGGAAAATAAGTGCCTAATGCTTCTTGCATTAATTAATGCAGAGAACATCTGATTGTTATGCACCCAGTGGCCATAAAGAGGGCTCAGGTGGCCCACTAAGCAACTGCCCTACTTGAAATTTCCCTTTAGAGTCTATGGTGAGTCTGCTACTTTTTAAAGGATTTCAGGCAGGATTTATGAGAAATAAAGAGTAACTTCTGACAGGATCCTTTGGAGAAACAGTAGGGGTGCAGCCACATATTCAGTTTTTTTAGTGCAGTTGTTAAAGTCAAAATCAGATGTGACATTAAGAGTAGATATGACATGTTATCATCTTTTTTAATCCACTGCTGATTTTGGCTTTCAAAACTGGATCAAGAAACCTGACTGTGTGGCAGCACCCTTAAAATTCTGATTACTCCACCCACACAGGATGATTGACAGCCTTTCCTGTATGAGTGTGTATATCGAGAATGTTGGGTGGGGAAAATCAGCACTGTAGGTGTCCTGTCAGAATTGACTCTGCTATATAACTTGCAAATCCCGCTCCAAATCACATATATTTGTATAGGTGAAACTCGAAAAATTTGAATATCGTGCAAAAGTTCATTTATTTCAGTAACGCAAATTAAAAGGAATTGAATTAATGCAGTGTTTCTCAAATAGTGGGGCGCGCCCCCCAGGGGGGGCGCCAGGCTCCGTGAAGGGGGGCTCGTTCAGGGCCGGCCTTTGGGGTGTGTGAATTTCTTCTGCATAATGCCGGCAGGCAGGCCGGGCAGCCGGCGCGTCCCTCAGTGATGTCACATGTCTGCGCCGCCTGCTTTATGAATGAAGCAGGCGACGCAGACAGGTGACGTCACTGAGGGACGCGCCGGCCGCCCGGCCCGCCTGCCGGAATTATACAGAAGATATACGGTACTATTAGGAGTGAGGGGGGCATGTTTAATAACTTTAAACGGCGGCGGCGGGCACACGGAATCGGTGGATGGCACAGTTAAGGGGTGGGCGTCTGTGGATGGCACTGTTATGGGCTAGGGGGGCACTGTGGATGGCACTGTTATGGGGTGGGGGGTCTGTGGATGGCACATATATAACAGTGCCAGCCACAGATCACCCTGTAACAGTGCCAGCCACAGATCCCCCCCCATAAGTGTCCGTCATCCACAGATCCCCCCATAAGTGTCCGTTATCCACAGATCCCACCATAAGTGTCCGTCATCCACAGATCCTCCCATAAGTGTCCGTCATCAACAGATCCCCCCATAAGTGTCCGTCATCCACAGATCCCCCATAAGTGTCCGTCATCCACAGATCCCCCCCATAAGTGTCCGTCATCCACAGATCGCCCCCATAAGGGTCCGTCATCCACAGATCCCCCCCATAAGTGTCCGTCATCCACAGATCCCCCCATAAGTGTCCGTCATCCACAGATCCCCCCATAAGTGTCCGTCATCCACAGATCCCCCCATAAGTGTCCGTCATCCACAGATCCCCCCATAAGTGTCCGTCATCCACAGATCCCCCCATAAGTGTCCATCATCCACAGATCCCCCCATGAGTGTCCGTCATCCACAGATCCCCCCATAAGTGTCCGTCATCCACAGATCCCCCCATAAGTGTGTGTCCGATCCACATTTCTTTCTTTTTTTATTCTCTTAAACGTTAATAAGGATACAGTGTTATGCAGAGGTGTACTTATAACAATTTTATAGACAAATGATACTATTTACAGTCGCGCGGGGGCGCAAAATGTTTTCTTCTTCCTAGGGGGGGGCATGATAGAAAATAATTGAGAAGCACTGCATTAATGCAACCTAAAATTAGAATATTGTGAAAAGTTTCAATATTTTAGGCTCAAAGTGTCACACTCTAGTCAGCTAATTAATCCATACCCCCGGAGCAAAAGGTACCTGAGATTGTGACTTTGGGGTTTCATAAACTGTAAGCCATAATCATCCAAATTATAACAAATAAAGGCTTGAAATATCTCACTTTGCATGTAATGAGTCTATCTCATATTTTAGTTTCATCTTTTCATTTCCATTACTGAAATAGATGAACTTTGCACGATATTCAAATTTTTCGAGTTTCACCTGTATATTACAAACAGTTTTTCTTTCTCTATCATTTTCTGCACTCAGGGCAGCATAAATCACCTGACAGGTTCACTTCTCCCCTCCCCCTCTGTACCAGTCTGTTAATAGTTTCTTGTTTATTATATTTTTATATTATATATAGGTAACCACTTCTTTCAAATAATAATAATAATAATAATAATAATAATAATAATAATAATAATAATAATAAATAATAATAAACTCAATCACATAGGTTTTCTGTATGTTTTATTATCCTCCATGGTAACAGTTTCAAAAGATTTCATTGCAAAAACTAAACAACGTTGTTATACATTATTGGCAAAATAGGTGTAAAATATTATAACACAACAGCACCTATTTAACAAATGAGAGTGAACATGGGAAGCATGGTAGTAGGGAAAGTGAGATCATTTCTGTAGCATGTGCATGGGATTTAAACAAACACCACTCAGATGTGTTTAATGGATTTCTGTGGTAGAAAAATACAATTCTCGTATCAACTTCTTATGTGATGGAAGTATCTTTTGGGATTCCGAGGCATGCGTATATGAGTTAAACTGTTACTTTTGCATTCCCCTTTAGTTAGCTGTATTTTATACCTATGCTTTAAATATATGCCCAGCTGTCCATGGTGTATGTACTGTATACCATACATCTTGGGTGGAAAAGGGTCAAATTAAAGTGTAAGAACAATATCAGCAAACCAAAAGCTTAAATGTGCATAATGAGTATATTAACTTTACATATATGCTCTAATGTATCATTATGGGGTTCCTTTACACACTATTATTATTATATTTTGTAAATGCTTGTAAAAAAAACACCATGCATTTAAAATATTTTTTTAAATACGCAAAAAAAAAAAAAAAACTATTTTACATGAAAAATTGTTAGGAAACATTATTTTCTGTATATTCAATTGTATATAAAGTGCAAGTGCTGCAAAAAATTACAAGCAAGAGGCACTCCGAAACAGCCTGTATATCAAGGAGGGCCTCATTCACATTGTGGTACAATTGTTCAGGTAGTGGGACTCCTACACTTATAAAGCCTATGCACTTAGTGAAAGGGCTGCCAAAAATTACAAGGAACCGGCACTCCAAACACCCTTTGTTACGCATAAAGGAGGGCATCATACACACCCTTGAAAAATTATGATTTGTGGCCTGCTGGTGACCGTCAAAAACATTTGGAGCAAGGGCCTTCTGATCTGACCATCTAAAACCTTTGGGGGCGAGGGCCTGCTGCAGCATTGTTGACTCTAGATAACCTCTGAGCGATTGCAGTTCCTCGTGACGGCGACAATCTATTTGGATGTCTGCCCTATTATCTTTCGATGTTCTTTTCAGTACCTACCATGGTCATCATGGAAAATGGGGAATCAGGGTTCGATGCTGGAGAGGGAGCTTGAGAAAGGGATACCACATCCAAGAGAGGTCAATGGCTGAAATCTGATTGGCTGTTGTTGACTTGCCCCTTTTTTTTCCTAATTGTGAACCACCCACAGAGGGTGGGTCAAGTTATTAAAGCAGAAACATCCAAGGAAGGCAGCAGGCACACGGCAATTACCCACTCCCGACTCGGGGAGGTAGTGATGATAAATAACAATACAGGACTATTAAGATGCCCTGTTATTATTTGTTGTATATGTATTTGTTGTATATGTGTTTCGCCATAGCGATGTGCACCTGCATACATGGTTGTGCTGACTGAACCCCCCACATTTTTTCTTTGTAGTATATATTGATGGCGTGGCGATCTCCATGCAGTCATGCACACCTGACCAGTTTGTCTGCCCTGGAGGCTGGTTTTAAAGTCAGTATAAAACTGAGTCTGCTTTTACAGCGCCTACCAGTAGCCATTTTTAGCTATATGTGATGAATAAGCAATGCATGTTGATATGACGGAAGAGGAGGAGGAAAAAAGGAAGATTCAACCATATACCCTTGTTTGTGGTGGAAGGGGTGCATGGGAATACAGTCTATTAACTACATTAAAAACAACACATATAAAGTGCCTTTATGTTCATCAGCATTCCTCTGGTGGAGTCGAGAAGTCATGGTCATCCAGGCCTTGCTCATTTTTATGTGAGTCAACCTGTCAGTATTTTCAGTTGACAGGCGGATACGCTTATCTGTTATAATGCCACCAGCTGCAATAAATACACACTCAGACAAAACTCTGGCGGTAGGGCAGGCCAGCGCCTGCAAAGCGTAGAGCGCCAGTTCATGCCGCGTGTCTAGCTTGGACACCCAGTAGTTGTAAGGCACTGAGCGATCATTAAGGACGCTGACAGCAAAAATGTGAATATAAAATAGTGTTTTCAGTATTATAATTTTTTCCCTATATCTGGACCTGACAACCACACAAGGTATTGAAGCGCAGATCACACAATTCACGGATTACACCGTTGACAGCAAAAATGTGGATTATGGGAATTTTTTTTTTGTTTTTTACTAATATTCTTCCTATATCTGCCCCTGACACACAGAAGGTATTGCTGCACAGATGTCACAAATCACTGCAGACACCTTCTATATATAGATCAAGTGATTATGAGGCCGGAGGTATATTACACGGTCAATGGATATCAATTTTACTGTAGGTAAGAACAAATACTTGTCAAATACATATGTTTAAAAGAACTAAAAATATAAAATTGGATTCAAAACATGGCTAACAAAATACCTCCTCTTGAAAAAAAAACTAATGATAATAGTTGAAATTCAATAACATGTGGTCGTCACTGGTGTTGAATTCCTCCGAGGCCGCAACAATTATTCATTCACCGTACAGAAAAGAAAAAGTAAGTATGTGGCTGGAGATAGATTACATGGTGATTGGATATAAATTTTCGAACAGAACAGTGTACTACAGGCTCCAAAAATTATGCATTCAGTGTACATAAAAGAACAAGTAAGTATGTGGCTGGAGGTAGATTACACGGTTATTGGATATCAATTTTCCAGCAGGCCAGTGTACTACAGGTCCCAAAAATGATATATTCAGCGTACATAAAAGAACAAGTGAGTATGTGGCTGGAGGTAAATTACATGGTCATTGGATATCAATTTTACAGCAGTCCAGTGTACTACAGGCCCCCAAAATGATGAATTCAGCATACATAAAAGAACAAGTTTGTATGTGGCTAGAGGTAGATAGAGATGTCCCGAACTATTCGTCGGCGAACAGTTCCTGGCGAACATCGCTTGTTCACGTTCGCTGCGGCGGGCGAACATATGCGATGTTTGGTCCGCCCCCTATATGTCATCATTGAGCAAACTTTGACCCTGTACCTCACAGTCAGCAGACACATTCCAGCCAATCAGCATACCCTCCCTCCCAGACCCTCCCACCTCCTATCAAAAAGCAAGGACAGCATCCATCTTAGATTCATTCTGAAGCTGCAGTGTTAGAGCAGGGAGAGTGCTGCTACTGCAGAATTAATAGGGAAATCGTAAGCTAGGACAGTGTTCTGTGTCCACTCCAGTCTTCAAAGACTCATCTGCTGTAAGGACAGCGTCCTGACAGCACCCCAAAAAGCCCTTTTTAGGGCTGGTACATCAGTCTGCATTTTTGTTTTATTTTATATATATATATATTGCAGTTGCCTGCCCGTATGTGAGAGGCCACAGGCCCAAAGACTGTACTGTGTGCACACCACTCATATCGGGTGGCACAGTACCTTGCAGATAAAAAAGTCATTTAATTTTTTCTCTGTAATATAATTGAAGTTGCCTGCCAGTGTGTGTCAGGCCCACTGACTGTACTGTGCCCACTGCCAGTGCCCACCACTCATATCGGGTGGCACAGTACCTTGCAGATAAAAAAGTCATTAAATTTTTTCTCTGTAATATAATTGCAGTTGCCTGCCAGTGAGTGTCAGGCCTACAGACTGTACTGTGCCCACTGCCCACCACTCATATGGGGTGGCACAGTACCTTGCAGATAAAAAAATCATTTAATTTTTACCCTTTAATATAATTGCAGTTGCCTGCCAGTGTGTGTCTGGCCCACAGACTGTACTGTGCCCACTGCCAGTGCCCACCACTCATATCGGGTGGCACAGTACGTTGCAGATAAAAAAGTCATTTATTTTTTTCTCTGTAATATAATTGCAGTTGCCTGCCAGTGAGTGTCAGGCCTACAGACTGTATTGTGCCCACTGCCCACCACTCATATTGGGTGGCACAGTACCTTGCAGATAAAAAAGTCATTTAATTTTTACACTTTAATATAATTGCAGTTGCCTGCCAGTGTGTGTCAGGCCCACTGACTGTACTGTGCCCACTGCCAGTGCCCACCACTCATATCGGGTGGCACAGTACCTTGCAGATAAAAAAGTCATAGAATTTTTTCTCTGTAATATAATTGCAGTTGCCTGCCAGTGTGTGTCAGGCCCACTGACTGTACTGTGCCCACTGCCAGTGCCTACCACTCATATCGGGTGGCACAGTACCTTGCAGATAAAAAAGTAATTAAATTTTTTCTCTGTAATATAATTGCAGTTGCCTGCCAGTGTGTGTCAGGCCCACTGACTGTACTGTGCCCACTGCCAGTGCCCACCACTCATATCGGGTGGCACAGTACCTTGCAGATAAAAAATTCATTAAATTTTTTCTCTGTAATATAATTGCAGTTGCCTGCCAGTGAGTGTCAGGCCCACAGACTGTACTGTGCCTACTGCCCACCACTCATATAGGGTGGCACAGTAACTTGCACGCATAGTACCACTAATCTAAAAAAAAATGACAGGCAGAGGCAGGCCACCCCGCAGGGGCCATCATTTTCGTGGTGCTGTGATTTCCTTTGGCCCTAGAATAATGCCCAGTGTTCAGAGGCCTTGTACCCTGAACTCGAAAAATTCTGAGGACATAGTTGACTGGCTTACACAGGACACCCAATCTTCTACAGCTTCCGCCATCGCCTGCACTCTCCCAAACGTGCGCTCGAGCACAGTCATCACTACACCAAGATTGACGCATAGAGGAATAAAATTTATGTCATGAGTGTGTCAACTATTGACAACTCTTTGTGATTGTCTAAAATCTATTCGATACACATCCCTTGATAGGGGACGTAACAGGGATTAAACTGATAGGAATAGTACTACTTAACACACCACTCATATAGGGTGGCACAGTAAATTGCACGGCGCACGCGCAGTGCCCCAAATTGGAAGTAAGAGGACCGACCAACCATCTTTTTCCATCTCCCGGTTCCTAAAATCTATTCCATACACCGGCCCCTGATAGGGGACAAAACAGAGATTAAAATGGTAAGAACAGATTTTTTTTATTAAAAAAAAAGAGGACAGCCTCTGCGGAGCTGGGTATTTTTTGGCCGCGTTACTGAACGCTCATGCACAATGGCTGTAGGCTCATGCGTCCTTTTGCGGAGGTGACAAACCTGGTCAGTCAAACCCAAGGCAACATCATCGACCTCATCCCATATGCGTTTTTTCTGGAGCGTGCCCTGCGAAGAGTGCTGGATCAGGCCATAGATGAGCATGAAGAGGAAGAGTTGTGGTCACCATCACCACCAGAAGCAGCCTTGTCGCCGTCGATTGCTGGACCTGCGGCAACGCAGAGAGAGGAGTCTGAAGAAGAGGAGTCAGAGGAGGAAGGTGGCTTTGAGAAGGTGGAAGACCAACCACAGCAGGCGTCCCAGGGGGCTTTTTGTCACCTTTCGGGGACCCTTGGTGTTGTACAAGGCTGGGTGGAGGAGGAGACCTTCAATGACGTCAGTGAGGACAAGGAACGGGACATGGCTAGCTTGGTATCCAACCTTGTGCAAATGGGAAGTTTGCGGTTGTGCAAATGGACTGTTTGCAGTTGTTTGCGGTGCGTTAAACGGGGAGTTTGGTCTGTCAGAGTTTGGTCTGTCACTGTGAAGCGGGCGTAACCCTTACACTACCTGATCGATACAACATCATACCTGATCGTATACACACACTGGATGTTTTAAAGCACGTTATTCCAAACAATTTAGAAATGTTAAACCCGACTCTGCGTCAACTACATAATTTTCCATGGGAGTTTTGCCATGGATCCCCCTCCGGCATGCCACAGTCCAGGTGTTAGTCCCCTTGAAAAAACGTTTCCATCACTATTGCGGCCAGAAAGAGTCCCTGTGGGTTTTAAAATTCGCCTGCCTATTGAAGTCTATGGCGGTTCGCCCGTTCGCGAACATTTACTGAAAATTTTATGTTCGCGACATCTCTAGTGGTAGATTACACGGTCATTGGATATCAATTTTCCAGCAGGCCAGTGTACTACAAGCCCCCAAAATTTTGTATTCAGCATACATAAAAGAACAAATAAGTTTGTGGCTGGAGGTAGGTTACACTGTCATTAAATATCAATTTTCCAGAAAGCCAGTGTACTACAGGCCCTAAAAATTTTTCATTCAGCGTACTTAAAAGAACAAGTATGTGGCTGGAGGTAGATTATACCATAATTGGAAATCAATTTTACATTAGGCCAGTGTACTTCTGGCCCCAAAAATTGTGGCGCTATTACCTAGCGTTTGGTGTCCCTAACAGTCTGTCCCTGCTCCACACAGCAACCTCTCCCTACACTGGCAAAAGACTGAATGTAAAATGACAGCCAGATCAGGTTTATTTATAAGATAGGTGGTATGTCCATGTGCTGGAACGTCTCAATTGGCTGTCCTGTACCAATTGATGGATGTGTCATGGGTCAAAATTCTTTACAATGCAAAAGAATATGGCGCCAGCGGACATCTCCATATGTTTGCCCGTTCGGCGAACCACGAACGAGCAAAGTTTGCTGCGAAACGGCCGCCAGGCGAACAGCAAGGCCATCTCTAGTGTTGGTCCCATGTTCACATGTGCCCGCATTGCTGAGAAAAATGAAGTTTTAATATATGCAACTCTCTGCAACTGTCTGCACTTTGATTGACTGGGCCAGGCATTATGATGTCTTCCTTGTCTGACCCAGTCACTCAAAGTACAGAGGGCTTAGCAGTTGCAGAGAGAGCTGAGCCTCTAGATGTAACGTCAACTCCCCCGTTGCTCTTAGGGGCTCATTTTCATATATTAAACTTCAATTTTGAACATGGGACAACACAGATGCCTTCAACTGCCTAGCACACATGCAACAGGTTAGACAGTTTAATAGGTACAAATCTGATGACAGATGCCTTGTAAGTAACATCTGGCTAACAAGAATGCATAAAAAAGAACAAAAAAATGCTATAAAGTGTTCTGTGTGATTCCAATTTAGTAGCTATAATTTTAATGTACAGGTAGATCACAAAAAATGAGGGAAAAAACATTTATTTATTTTTTAAATGTAAAAACTAAGTTTCAGAAAATGCAATAAACAAAATAAAACTATTAATAAATGAATGGAATGATAGTGGTGAAACAATCTTCCTTCTGAAAGCCAGAATTTAGTCAAAGCCCCGGTGTGTAAAGATATTAGTCTGTTCAAATAACACATATCAGACATATAGCAGCAATTCTGCTGCCATTCTTTTCTGTTAGTCATCACCGCAAACATTCAACAAGCTTGTCATCAGACATCTCCCTTATTGCTTAGTTGAGATTCTCTAATGCAATTAGAATATTATATGGTACGTTAAAGCCTACATTTTCTACAAGCAAATCAGCAGAGCGAGTGAAGTACATTGGCTCAGGGTGCCCAAGGTTACTTTTTATCATTAAATATTCAGTATAACATATATAAAGATGTGTGCATTTATACTTATAAGATTGAAATCAATTTCCTCCTCAATAGCTCCAGTTTTTGTTGATAACTAACCCTTCTGTATAAGCTCATATTTGTCATACAAATCCCTCTAGATGTTGTTACCTTAGAAAAATATGAATAGTTCCAACATGCATAATCTCAACAATTTTTTCCTTTCGTTGAAGGCAGAGAAAATGTTTTGTGTCTTATATGGATCACACATGTTATTTTTCTAAATTAACTAGGATATCTGCTTATACAAATCTCATGGTTTGTTGGGCCAAAAGTAATGAGCTCAATGAATCAATTTGTCTTTATTTTATTTGCAGTCCTGGGAAGGATTAATCATAATTTAAAAGAAACTGGTGTCAGTTTCCATCAGTCATCACCAATGAGCCTAGACAATCTTTAAAAAAAAATATTTAAATACAAAGTGAATGAAGTGGATCTAAAAATTCCACTAACACTTAAATGCAAATGTAGTTATCTGGGGTATCAATCATCAGCATCATATGATCATGTTTTTCAAATGAATGGTCCAAAAAAGCAATACATGCTGTAAATACATACATACACACAAAAATAAAGATGTACTAGCAGAAGGACCCGCCTTCGCACGAGTATATTTCATCAATTTCATTTAATGTTTGTGTGTGTCTTAAAAAGATATTGACATGATCCCCCATAACAGTGACCTCTACAGCACCCAGCCCCTTTAACAGTGAACTCCACAGTCCCCAACCCCTTAACACTGACCCCCCCCCAAAGTGCCCCACCACTTTAAAATGGGGCCTCCACAGCAGCCCATCCCCTTAACTTTGACCTTCACAGCAGCCCGCCCCTTTAACAGTGAGTTTCACAGGGCCCCACTCCCTTGACAGTGGCCTCCTCAGGGGCCCGCTCCCTTAACAGTGACCTCCACAATTTTTATAATGATAGGTAGAGATGAGCGAATAGAAGCTGACGAAGTGGAATTTGTTATGAATTTCAGGAATGTAGAATTTCGTAGTAACAAATCTCATTTTTCCTAAAAAAAAGAGAACATGGAGAAAGGAAGTCTTGGAAGGCGGGATCACTCATACTGACATGCATGCAGCCAACCAGCAGCCAGCCAGCCCTATGATGTCACAGCCATATAAATGCGGTAGCCACCTTAGGTTCTGCCATTCACCAGCGTACTTAGTGCAGGGAGAGACGTGTCTGCAGGCGCTAGGGACAGTGATAGAAAAATTATCATTTTGAGAAAAAAAAAGATTTACAAGCGCAGGGAAAGATTATTCAAGGTGTAGGGAAAGGATAAGGAGGAATCATTCCACTGCTTCCATTTATGTTAAACAGGGTTAATTTGGGGAGGTGACAGCATAGGTAATAGGAACATTCATGTTAGACCTTGCAGCACTGACTGGGCACCCAAATTGCCATTATACAGCTCTGTAATTCCCGTAAACTGTTCTTATTAGGGTACAAGTGCTGTTTGATACAGGCATTAACAGGGGTTATTACAAGGAAACATTTCTACATCTTATTTGCCCTTGTGCGGTGCACTTATCTGTAGTAAAGGTTTTTGTGGGGTGTTTTAGCTCAAAAAGAAAAAATACATTTGCCGCTCTACGGTGCAGTAATCTGTTGTAAAGGCTTTTGTGGGGTGTTTTAGCTGAAAAAGAAAATATATATTTGCCGCTCAGCGGTGCAGTTATCTGTTTTAAAGCCCTTTTTTGCGTGAATTAGTGGAAAAAGGAAAAATATATTTGCCGCTCAGCAGTGCAGTGAGATATTTTACAGCCTAGTTCACCGTGAATTACTGGGGAAATCCAAATATATTCGCCTTTGATTGTTGCACTTATCTGTTGAAAAGCCTTTTGTGTAAAAAAATTAATAAAATTGGGCTTAATTGCCGTTCAGCGGTGCCTAATTGCCGTTCAGCGGTGCAGTTATATGTGGTGAAGCACTTTACGCGGTATGGACCTAATTACGTAATGGTGCACTTTTTATGGGAAACAGGCTTTTTTGGGGAAAATTGATGGGTGATAGTATACTTTCTTCTGTATAAACCAAATTCCATTATCCTTTCTTTGGTAAAAATTTTTATTGCAACCAATTTGTCTTCGGGAAAATTGATGGGTGATTGTACACCTCCTTTTGTGGTATGGCCCGAATTATGTCATTGTGGGTCCTGCAGTAAACATAATGAAAACGCTTATAACACACCAGCAAACTTTGCCTTTACCATCTATTCACAATTAAATCAAGCAGCCTCACTAAGTTGAAAACATTCATGTTTTTTTATCTGCTCCATCTGCATTCGATCTCCACAGCATACAAGACATTACAGGAGAAACTTTGCTTTGGAGACCAAGTCCAGTTTCTTAAGCTCAGGAGTTCTATCAGAATTGTGCGTAACAATCTTGTTCCCTGTGCAAAGCCAAAACAAAAGGACTCTGTAGGCATACACGTCAGAGGAAACTGAAGCTGGTTGCCCCAATTTTAATTCAGGAGCAGTAAACAGCGGGAAGCAAATAGAGGTGGCTGAACTCCCCTACTCTGTATCTCCTGTGAAGTCAATGTCTCCAGCAATGCCCCTCTCGCGATTTACAGCAAATACATAATTTTCATGTAGAGATCCAAGAATTAGGTTGGAGGCATGTAGTGTATGCAAGCCATGTGCGACCCCTCTCAATTAAGGGCCTACTTGCCGTTCAGCGGTGCAGTTAAATGTGGTAAAGCCCATTTTGCTGTGAAATCTTTTATGTGACACTGGCTATTTTTCTGAAAATGTATGTGCAGTACGCCAGTCCTTCAGGGTGAGCGAATGTGAGGTCACGGGGGTCAGTTAACAGACCGAGGGTTGCTCTTTGTACTCACAGTTTGTAGTATACCCTGGGCAGGCGTACAGCAGTGATGAAGAAGCTGGCACGTAGATCTTCTAGAGCACTCTCTGGATATAGGGACCAGGCCAGGTGATAGGTGAGGTGCCCTGGGTGTTGAAAGTTTAGTGTGCCTGTGGCAAGATCCATTACAGTTCGTGACGCCAGTGACGGTAACGGTGGCACACCGATTTGTTAGGAGGAATAATGGAGGTACACACGATTGTAGTGAACTATAATTCCTCTTTACTGAACAGTTCAACTATATACAAGCTTCAAACAGTTCCATATGAAGTATATTTGGTAACAGGCAGGCTTTACATAAATGGCAGGTAGAATCCTAGCAAGATAACTCAGAGGGAATAAACTCACAGATCAGGCAGTACTTTCTGCAGAATCCTGTCTGACTTTCTCCAAGGCCCGAATGCCTAATAGCTGGCTTTATCCTTGGGTAGGGAAACCTTCCTCTGGTATAAATCCTCTTGCTGTAAATAAACTTCTGCCTTTCAGCTTTCTACTTGGCTGGATACAATTAGCACTGCTCTGTACTTTGCTTGATGCAGGATAACTTCAGGAGGAAACTTCTTCTCCTGGACGCAGGTTAGGAACCTAGGCTATCTAGCTGCATGTTAGAAGCTGGACCTCAGCTACTGCCTGGCTGAAGTGAATCTTGGCTTCTCACCACCACTTTCCTGGACTGGACCTGTCTATATATACTAGGGGGTTCCCTAGCTCCCTCTACAGCTTGGGAGGAGAAACTACACCCCTAACAGGCCTGGTACACAGGAAATAACATGAAAATACACATTATAATGCAATACAAAATACCATGACCATGTTCCACAGGAGGTGGAGAACAACATGACCCAATTGACCCTTGAGTAGTGCCCACCCTTACGTAGTGGGACACTACATATGGGTGAATGTACACCTCTTTTTGCGGTGTGGAACGACTTACTTAGTGGTGGTGAAATTCTTTGTGACACTGGCTCTTTTTCTGAAAATGTGTGGGTGAATGTACACCACCTTTTGCGTTATGGAACAACTTACTTAGTGGTGAAATTCTTTATGTGACACTGGCTCTTTTTCTGAAAATGTATGGGTGAATGTACACCTTCTTCTGCGGTATGGACCAACTTACTTAGTGGTGAAATTTAGTGTTGATCGAACATGCTCAGTCGAACAGCAGTTCAGATCGAGCAGCTCAATGCTCGGCAAATAGCGGTATTCAGGCAAATACCGCATGTGCTTGAGCGCAATGCTTGAGTCTACTCCCCGCACGTTTCTTGGCGACTACGCCGCCAAGAAAAGTGCAGATTAGTACTGCCCTCACTGTAATGCCGTAACCATGTTAGTTACTGGCATTACAGTGAGTGACTGGCCGGAATGCATCACTGGGTGCTATATAGCACTCAATGACGCGTGTTCAACTCAGTCTTAGTCAGGGAGAGCTGTGCTGAGGAAGGGACAGAAAGTGTAGGGAGTGATATAAGAATATTTTTATTAGAAAAACTTTTCAGAGACCCAAAATTCCTTTTAAGGACTATTGTGAGTGGCAGCAGCAATATATATTTTTTGCGCAACCTGCGCTAAATTGCTAAAACTTTACAGACCCAAAAGTATATTTAAGGACTATTGTGTGTGGCAGAAATATATATTTTTAGCGCATCATGCGCTAAATACCGTGCAATAGTTATGCCGCTGCAGACAGCGACATCAACTGTGCCACATCTCCTGTGTAAAGAGTGTGCATCCAAATTTTTCCGTAGACGGTGTCCGCTGCTGACAGGGAGATTAGATGCGCCACATCTCCTGTGTAAAGTGTGCGCATCCCAAAAATATTTGTGACATACAGTGTCCTTTTTCCGTAGACGGTGTCCGCTGCGGACAGTGACATTAGCTGCGCCACATCTGCAGTGTAACGTGTGCGCTTAAAAAATTTATCTGTGACATACAGTGTACTTTTTCAATAGACGGTGTCCGCTTCTGACAGTGACATTACCAGTGCCACATATGCAGTGTAACATGTGCACTTCAAAAATGTATCAGTGACATTCAGTGTACTTTTATAATAGACGGTGTCCGCTTCTGACAGTGATATTACCAGTGCCACATCTCCTGTGTAACGTGTGCGCTTAAAAAATTTATCTGTGACATTCAGTGAAATTTTATAATAGACGGTGTCCGCTTCTGACAGTGACATTGCCAGTGCCATATCTCCTGTGTAACGTGTGCGCTTAAAAAATGTATCTGTGACATACAGTGTACTTTTTCAATAGACGGTGTTAGCTTCTGACAGTGACATTACCAGTGCCACATCTCCTGTGTAACATGTGCACATCCCAAAAATTTCTGTGACATCCAGTGTACTATTTCCGTAGACGCTGCGGACAGTGACATTACCGGTGGTACCTCTCCTGCATAACGTTTCCTCATCCCAAATACCTGTGACATTCCCAGTAATTTTTTATTAGCCGCTGGTGACAGCATTGACATTATCTGCAGGATATCTTCTATGTGACGTTTCCACATCCCAAATACCTTATTAAATTTGTTTGTGCATACACTTCCAAATCCTAGGCTACTGTACATGTGACATACTTTCAAGCATATATAACATTTATTTTTGAAGAAGGAGAACAGTAAGGGGTGCGTTGAAACTGTGCCTGCTGCCAGAGCACAAAAAAAGCAATCATCCACAATACCTAGCTTCATGTCCAAGTTTGCAGGGCGGCGCAGGGCACCACTCTTGAAGTCAGACCAGTGCGACCAGGTGGTCGGTTGGATTGCAGCAGATAATGCTTCCAGTCGATTAAGCACCACCCTGTCTTCCACCAAGTCCAGTCTCAGTTGCCAAAAGTCTGCTCAACACAAAACTCATCCTGATCCTCCTTCCTCCCACCATGGAGAGTCTTGCCAAACAAGTGATCCCACACTCGGATATTCCGAGGAGCTCTTTTCAGCGCCATTCCTTGATTTGGCCCTCTTACCAAGCACCCTTAATGAGGGACAGATCTTGTGCCCTGATTCCCAAACTCTTGAGCATCCACAGTCACAAGAAGATGACGGTGGGGAACGGTAATTACTGTTTAATGAGGTGAATGATGATGAGACACAGTTGCCAATAAGTCAACGGCAATTACTGTCTCAAGAGGTTGATGAAGAGAATGAGACACAGTTGTCAATCACTGAGGTTGTGGTTAGGTCAACAATTCAGGAGGATGAGCAGAGTGAGCAAGTGGAAGAGAAGGTGGTGGACGATGAAGTCACTGACCCAACCTGGGAAGGTAGAAAGTCGAGCGAGAACAGCAGTACAGAGGGGGAAGGATCTTCAGCACCGCAACAGGTTGGAAGAGGCAGTGGGGTGGCAAAAGGGAGAAGGCGGGCCACAATAAACAGGTCCACAACTGTTCCACAGAGCATCCTCTTTCGGAAATCTCACTTGCCAAGGGTGAGGTGTTCCGCAGTATGGCGCTTTTTTGAGGAAAGTGCGGATGACAAAATAATTGTACTTTGTAACCTGTGCTGTACCAGAATGAGCTGGGACCTGAACATTAGCAACCTCACCACCAACAACATGATCCGCCCCATGGCATCCAAGCACCGTAATAAGTGGGACGAATGCCTGGGTCCACAATCTGTGTCTGCGGGTCACACCACTGCCTCCTCTTCCTCTGTGTTACATTTTGGCCAATCCCTGGTCGAAGGCGCAGATGAGGATGCCTCCTGCCCTGCACCTGGACCTTTGCAAGCACCATCAGCGACCACATCCACTTTCGTGTCCCAGTGCAGCGTCCAAATGTTCTTACCCCAAGCCTTTGAACGCAAGCGCAAATACCCAGCCACCCACCCACAGGCCATAGCACTAAATGCACCATAGCACCTTTCCAAATTACTGGCCCTGGAAATGTTGCCATTTAGGCTTGTGGACACTGAAGCCTTCCGCAGCCTTCTGACGGCGGCCGTCCCACATTACTCAGTCATGTGCTATCAACAGCAAGGATTGCGGGCCCTATGTCGATCAGGGTTTCCACCAGCACCTATGTTAGTGGCTCCAACCCCCACTTCTCCTCTGCCTCCTCCTCCACTTCCACCTCCGAATTATCAGCATGCAGCACCAGTCAGCCATCAGTCGGTAGCTGGAAGCAGTGTAGCACTGCAGTGGGGAAGCGGCAACAGGCCGTGCTGAAGCTGATCTGCCTAGGTGACAAACAGCACACCGCCGCAGAGCTGTGGCAGGGGATAAGAGACCAGACTGAGCTGTGACTCTCGCCACTCAACCTAGAACCAGGCATGGTTGTGTCTGATAATGGCTGTAATTTGGTGGCGGCTTTGGAGCTGGGCAACCTTAGACAAGTCCCATGCCTAGCCCGCTTGTTCAAACTTGTGGTTCAGCGGTTTCTAAAAACATACCCCAATTTGCCTGAGCTACTGGTGAATGTGCCTCGCATGTGTGCACATTTTTGAAAGTCACCGACAGCTTAAAACGGTCTGTCAATGCTGCAGCAGTGCTTGAAATTGCCAGCTCACCGGCTGTTGTGAGACATGAGCACGTGCTAGAACTCAACGTTTTACATGTTGGCCAGGCTTTGTGAGCAGCAGAGGGCAGTAGTAAAATAGCAACTGCAACATGGTCGTCACCTTTCCAGTCAGCTTCTGCTATTCACAAGGGAGAAGTGGGCATGGATGTCTGACCTCTGAGGTTTTAACCCCTTAAGGACTCAGCCCTATTTCACCTTAAGGACTTGGCCATTTTTTGCAAATCTGACCAGTTTCACTTTAAGTGCTAATAACTTTAAAACGCTTTGACTTACCCAGGCCGTTCTGAAATTGTTTTTTCGTCACATATTGTACTTCATGACACTGCTAAAATTGGGTCAAAAAAGTTAATTTTTTTGCATAAAAAAATAAAAATTTTACCCAAAATTTTGAAAAATTAGCAAATTTCAAAGTTTAAGTTTCTCTACTTCTGTAATACATAGTAATACCCCCAAAAATTGTGATGACTTTACATTCCCCATATGTCTACTTCATGTTTGTTGCATTTTGGGAATGATATTTTATTTTTTGGGGATGTTACAAGGATTAGAAGATTAGAAGCAAATTTTGAAATTTTTCAGAAATCTTCAAAATCCCACTTTTTATGGACCAGTTCAGGTTTGAAGTCATATTGTGAGGCTTAGATAATAGAAACCTCATTTTAAAAACTACACCCCTCAAGGTATTCAAAACTGTTTTTTCAAACTTTATTAACCCTTTAGGTCTTCCACAAGAGTTAATGGCAGATTGAGAAACAATTTCGAAATTTCTATTTTTTGGAAAATTTTCCAATATAATAAATTTTTTCCAGGAGTAAAACAGGGGTTAACTGCCAAACAAAACTCTAAATGGGTTGCCCTGATTCTGTAGTTTGCAAAAACACCCCATATGTGGTCGTAAACTACTGTTTAGCCAAACGGGAGCACATAGAAGGAGGGGAACGCCATATGGGTTTTGGAAGGCAGATTTTGCAGGACTGGTTTTGTTCATACCATGTCCCATTTGAAGCCCCCTGTTGCACCCCTAGAATAGAAATTTCAAAAAAGTGACTCCATCTAAGAAAGTACACCCCTCAAGGTATTCAAAACTGGGTTTACAAACTTTGTTAACCCTTTAGGTGTTCCACAAGAGTTAATGGCAGATGGAGAAACAATTTAGAAATTTCTATTTTTTGGAAAATTTTCCATTTTAACCCTTACTTTATTACTGGAAAAAATGGGTTAACAGCCAAACAAAACTCAAAATGGGTTGCCCTGATTCTGTAGTTTGCAGAAACACCCCATATGTGGTCGTAAACTACTATTTGGCTAAACGGCAGGACATAGAAGAAGGGGAACGTCATATGGTTTTTGGAAGGCAGATTTTGCTGGACTGGTTTATTTACGCCATGTACCCTTTCAAGCCCCCTAAAGCACCCCTAGAGTAGAAACTCCATAAAAGTGACCCCATCTAGGAAACTACGGGATAAGATGGTTGTTGTTTTGGGACTATTTTAGGGGTAAATATGATTTTTGGTTGCTCTATATTACTCTTTTTTGAGGCAATGTAACAAAAAAAAAATTCTAAAATTGTTTCTACATTCGCTATTTAGTTTTGTGGAACACCTAAAGGGTTAACATAGTTTGTAAAGTAACTTTTAAATACCTTGAGGGGTGTAGTTTCTTAGATGGGGGTCACTTTTTTGGAGTTTCTAGTCTAGGCTACATCAGGGGGGGCTTCTAATCGGACATGGTGTCAAAAAAAAAATGTCCATCAAAATCTGCCTTCCAGAAACCATATGGAGTTCCCTTCGTTCTATGCTCTGCCGTGCGGCTATATAGCCATTTACGACCACAAAATGCTATTATTGTGTAAAACTTTAATAAATGAGAAAAAGTATACATATTAGGTCTCGCCACGTCCGTAACAATCTGCTCTATAAAAATGTCACTTGACTGAACCCCTCAGGTGAACGCTGTACAAATAAATAAATAGAAACTGTGCTAAAACAACCAATTTTTTGGTCAACTTGCCCCATAAAGTGTTATAATAAATGATCAAAAAATCATATGTACCCAAAAATAGTACCAATAAAACTGGCACCTTATCCCCTAGTTTCCAAAATGGGGTCACTTCTTGGGAGTTTCTACTGCAAGGGTGCATCAGGGGGCTTCAAATGGGACATGGCATCTAAAAACCATGTGGAGTTCCTTTCCTTCTGCGCCCTGCCGTGTGCCCATACAGCAGTTTATGACCACATGTGGGGTGTTTCTGTAAACCGCAGAATCTGGGCAAGAAATATTTAGTTTTGTTTGGCTGTTAACCCTTGCTTTATTACCGGCAAAAAGGATTCAAATGGAAATTTTGCCCAAAAATGGGTGTTTTGGCACCGTTTTAATTTTATATTTTTAACACCGTTCATCCGAGGCGTTTGGTCAAAAGTTATTTTTATAGCGACGACTTTTACGCCCGCGACGATGCCCAAAATGTATGGCTCTCAGACTTTTGAGACACTAAGCAGGCATCCTAAAAACTGCGGCCCTCCAGATGTTGTAAAACTACAATTCCCACCATGCCCTGCTGATGGCTGTAGGTTGTCTGGGCATGCTGGGAGTTATAGTTTTACAACAACTGAAGGGCCGCAGTTTGAGGATGCCTGCTCTAAAACTAATATTTTTTTGGGGAAAAAAAATTGTTTCCGTGTCTCCAAAGTCTGAGAGCCATAGTTTTTTATGTTCTCTAGTGGACTGTTGGGGATTATAAAAATGTAGTACTCCATGGAAGTGTGATACGCCCTGAAGCAATCGATAACGCAGAGGCCCGGATGATCGGGGCACGTGTCACACTGAGTGGTGGTGTCCTTCCGTATCCCCCTCTTGTGACACACTCTGCATCTTTTTTGGGTTCGTCCCTTCTTTCCAGTATGGGGGACCACACCTGGAAAGTGTTGGCCAGGGACGATCCGGGCGCCTCCAGTTCCCGAGGTACTCCGGCCTGCTCTTTCCCAGTCCGAAAAGATCAGGTCTTTGAGGACTGCCTCATAGAACTGGAGGAATGTCCCTGTGCTGCCAGCGCTTTGGGATAGTACAAAAGAGTTGTACATGGCAACCTGTACCAAGTAGATCGCAACTTTTTGTACCATGCCCGGGTTTTGCGCATGGCATTATATGGCTTGAAGACTTGATCAGAGAGATCAACTCCTCCCATATACCGATTGTAGTTGACGATACAATCGGACTTGAGGACCGTTGCCGCGGTACCTCGCACAGGGACAGGGGTGGTGCTGTTACCGTGGATTGTGGACAGCATAAGGACATCCCTCTTGTCCTTATATCTGACCAGCAACAGGTTTCCACTGGTAAGTGCATGGGTCTCACCCCTGGGGATAGGTACCTAGAGGGGGTAGGCAGGGAGGCCGCGTTGATTTTTCCGCACGGTCCCACAAGCGAACGTGGATCTGGCGGCAAGGGACCTGAACAAGGGAATGCTGGTATAAAAGTTATCCACGTACAAGTGGTAACCATTATCCAGCAGTGGGTACATAAGGTCCCACACGAGTTTCCCGCTAACACCCAGAGTGGGGGGACATTCTGGGGGTTGAATATGGGAATCTCGCCCCTCGTACTCACGAAATTTGTAAGTGTACCCTGAGGTACTCTCACAAATTTTGTATAGCTTCACACCATACCTCGCCCGCTTTGTGGGAATATATTGGCGGAAACTGAGTCTCCCCTTGAACGCAACGAGAGACTCATCAACCGCGACCTCCCTTCCAGGTACGTAGGCCTGTTCAAATTTGGCCCCAAAGTGATCGATGACCGGCCGTATCTTATACAGCCGGTCATAGGCAGGATCACCTTGGGGTGGGCATGCTGCATTATCGGAATAATGCAGACATTTCCGGATAGCCTCAAACCGGGGACGTGTCATGACCATACTGTACAGTGGGGTCTGGTATAGGACGTCCCCACTCCAGTATTGCCTAACACTGGGTTTTTGGACTAGACCCATATGCAGCACGAGGCCCCAAAATGTCCTCATCTCGGCTGCACTGACCGGCGTCCAGCCACCGGGTCTAGCCAAAAATGAGCCTGGGTTTTGAGCGACGAACTGTTGGGCGTACAGATTCGTCTGCTCCACCATCAGATTCACCAGTGGGTTACTGAAAAAAAAACTAAAATAGTCAATTTCAGTAAACCCCACTGTGGGAATCTGGATTCCAGGATTGCCAGCAAAATCCGGAATCTCAGGCTCAAAGTCCACTGGGGGACACCAGCTAAGTTCATCGGCAGGGGGCTCCGGTGGACTTATTTGGTGGGCCGGGAAACCAGTACGAACCCCAGGGCAGCTCGTACTAGGGTGTGCCCCAGGATCCCTAGCATGTGGGGCCCCTGGCTCCGCCTGGCGGCGTCTCCGCCGCCTTGGTGGCTCATCGTCATCCGAGTGGCGGGGGGGGGGTCTGGGGTCTGATAGATGGATCAAAGAAAGTTTAGTGTAAAAGTTTTTTTTTTTTTTTTTTCCTAACTAACTTTTCCCTTCTTTCCCTTCCTAACGGTGCCTCTCCCTCACTGACCCTAACCTACCTGGGTGGCGATGGGTGCAGGAGGGTGATGGATAACGATTAGGGGGACGCAGGAGCTGGTGCTGAACGGTGAGGGTGCTGGACAGGAAGAGGAGGGGAGAGAGGAGCGCAGGAAGTTTGAATCTCGCGCCTCTCTCCCCTGAACCAATCAGCACCCTGGACAGCAGTGTTCAGCACCAGGGCCAGCACCGCCTCTCCAAATCTTCGTACTGCGATTGGTGGTGTGTAATCACGCCACCGATCGCAGTCTTTTTCCGGTTCATCGGGTCACAGGACACCCGAATGGACCGGAAACGCAGAAAACCGCAGGTCTGAATTGACCTGCGGTTTTCTGCGATCGTCGATACGGGGGGGTCAAATGACCCCCCCGCGTTGTTACGGGATGCCGGCTGAATGATTTCAGCCGGCATCCGTTCCGATTAACCCCCGCGGCACCGGAATCGCGAATTAAAGCCATGACGTACCGGTACGTCATGGGTCCTTAAGGATTCGGGACCCATGCCATACCGGTACGTCCTAAGTCCTTAAGGGGTTAAAGGGTTTCTACCACTTCGTTTTCACATAATTAGCTTTCAGACACTAGCGATCCGCTAGTGTCTGCTCTACCAAACAATCCTAATATAATAGCTTTTTGTGCAGCCGTTTCGCTAAAAAACTAACTTATATTGATATGCTAATGAGCCTCTAGGTGCTAGAGGCTCGGTCTACCTTCACAAAATGCCGCCCAGCGCGTCCATCCAGCCCGCCCATCTGCAGACATCATGCTGCCCCATAGATAGAAATGAATGGGTCCGCAATTCCGTTCCACAAAATGCGGAACTAAATTGCGGACGCGTGATTGGGGCCTAAATGTGTTGTTTATAATGTACTGAATACACTGTATTCCCATGCACCCCTTCCACCAAAAAAATGGGTATATGGTTGAATCTCCCTTTTCTCATCCTCCTCCTCCTCCTATTCCATCATATCAACATGCCTATTCGTCTCATATAATGCCCTCGCATATATGCCCTCGCACATAATGTTTTATAGGGTCACCTCACCTGCAGGCCCTCGCATATAATGTTTTACAGGGTCAGCTCACCTGCAGGCCCTCACCTACAATGTTTTACAGGGTCAGCTCAACTGCAAGCACTCGCATATAATTGTTTAGAGAGTCAGCTCACCAGCAGGCCATCACCAACAATCTTTTAAAGGGTCAAATCACCTACAGGCCGTCACCTACACTCTTTTATAGGGTCATCTCACTTGCAGGCCCTCGCGTATAAAGTTTTAGAGGGGCAGCTCACCTGCAGGCCCTCACAAATAATTTTTTAGAGGGTCAGCTCACCAGCAGGCCCTCACCTACAATCTTTTACAGGACCAACTCACCTACAAATCCTCGCATATAATGTTTTAAAGGGTGAGCTCACCTACATGCCCTCGCATTAAATGTTTTACAGGGTCAGCTCACCTGCAGGCCCTCCCATATAATGTTTTACAGGGTCAGCTCACCTGTAGGTAGTGATGGACAAACATTAGCCGGGACAATTCGAAAACGCGATCAAAATGTTCGCAAACGGCAAGTTCATGGCAGGCCCCATTTACTTTAATGTCAGGCGAACCTGAAAAACTTCAGGTCATATTTGCAGCCACCAAATACTTACTAAAAGTGCACAAATCATCCAACAACATGGACAGTGACATACCAGAGGGGGATCAAAGGCAAAAATTCCCACAAAAAATATGTATTTTTATCAGAGGCCATTATTATGCGTCTTAAACGGAAACTGTTAAAATGTGCCCTGCTGGAGAATAGAAAAAATTATTTTAGACCACGGGAGTACAGGCCCCAAACATTAGGCATTCACCGGACACAAAACATCAAGTGATTATGTGGCTGGAGGTATATTAGACGGTCAATGGATATCAATTTTAATGCAGGCCGATGAAGTACAAGCGCCAAACATTATGCATTCACCGTACAGAAAACATCAAGTGATGATTATGTGGCTGGAGGTATATTAGACAGTCAATGGATATCAATTTTACTGCAGGCCAGTGGACTACAGGCCCCAAAGATTATTCATTCACCGTACAGAAAAAAACTATTGATAATGTGGTTTGAGATACATTAGGGCGTCACCATATAACAATTTTACTGTTGGCCAGTTAGATTACAGGCCCCAAAAATTATTCATTCAACGTACAGAAAAGAACAAGTGATTATGTGACTGGAGGTATATTAGACGGTCATTGGATAACAATTTTACTGCAGGCCAGTACAAATACATGTCAAATACATATGTTTAAAAGAACTAGAAATATAAAATTGGATTAAAAACATGGCAAACGAAATCCCCGCTCTTGAAAAAAAAAAAAATGATAATAGTTGAAATTCGATAACACGTAGTCATCAAAGGTGTTGAATTCGTCCTTGGCATTCACTGGACAGAAAAGGCGTTTTATGCCTCTGTATTTACATAAGACAGGGATCATTATTTAGTGGTAGGTTGTGGTGGCTCACTAGCAAGTAGTTAAGGTATGGTGCTGCAAGCTCATATAGAGAAAATCACCCCACCCTCTCTTAAAAGGCAAATGTAGTAATAGGAAAATGAGCGAGCACTCATACACTTGGCAACCAGATTGACATGTGCAGAAAATATTTATTAAATCCCCATAAAATACAAGTAATAAAATTTATAAGAACAATGTAGCAATAATATACAACATTACAGTCACATATATTGTGGTAGATATGATCGATACTATATTCAATAAAAATATATTTAATAGAAATATTCGATAAATTGAATGGTAGAAAATTCAATGTTGAAATATTCGATAGAATATTCGATACCACTCAATAGTGTCGATAAATTAAATAATATATATCACACCAAAAAACTTCAAGTATATGCTGTTATTTGGGAAAGAGGGGGTATTATCTTCTAGCGCTCTATCCCAATTTGGGAAACTGAATGTCACTGAAAATGTTGTAGATGTATTCACTGGGAGCGCAATATGTTCATAAAGTGTCCACAGGAATCCTGATAATGTGAAAAGTCTCTTATAGCATATCCTTTTAAGGTCTATATGAGCTTTGAATTGAAGAAAACTTTAAATCGATATTTGGCTTACCGTCTAGCGTCTGCTGTCTCCCTATTGCTTCAATGGAGCTTTAAATATTTGCCGGCTTATTCAGTCGCTCCATACAGCAAGCTGGTTTAAATTTCGCGGGAGTTCCAAAGATCGCGGGAGTTGCCACTCTGTTCCGCAATTTCCTTTGGTGCAGCTTTCGATGATAAGAATAGTTAATCCTTTACTGTAGAAATTTTCTTCTGTATGGCCATACAGTATTATCGGAGGCTTTTCAATGCAGGTACATCACTTGTTTCACCATACGCGTTAATGGTAGATTCACTCTCCCTTCCTCAGTGGACCACTGAGGAAGGGAGAGTGAATCTACCAGTAACACGTATGGTGAAACAAGTGATGTACCTGCATTGAAAAGCCTCCGATAATACTGTATGGCCATACAGAAGAAAATTTCTACAGTAAAGGATTAACTATTCTTATCGTCGAAAGCTGCACCAAAGGAGATTGCGGAACAGAGTGGCAACTCCCGCAATGTGGAATTATATACATAACAAACAAGTGTGAAACAACTGAAAATATGTCATAATCTAGGTTCTTCAAAGTAGCCACCTTTTGCTTTGATTACTGCTTTGCACACTCTTGGCATTCTCTTGATGAGCTTCAAGAGGTAGTCCCCTGAAATGGTCTTCCAACAGTCTTGAAGGAGTTCCCAGAGATGCTTAGCACTTGTTGGCCCTTTTGCCTTCACTCTGCGGTCCAGCTCACCCCAAACCATCTCGATTGGGTTCAGGTCCGGTGACTGTGGAGGCCAGATCATCTGGCACAGCACCCCATCACTCTCCTTCATGGTCAAATAGCCCTTACTTTCAAAGTTTTCCCAATTTTTCGGCTGACTGACTGACCTTCATTTCTTAAAGTAATGATGGCCACTCGTTTTTCTTTACTTAGCTGCTTTTTTCTTGCCATAATACAAATTCTAACAGTCTATTCAGTAGGACTATCAGCTGTGTATCCACCTGACTTCTCCTCAACGCAACTGATGGTCCCAACCCCATTTTTAAGGCAAGAAATCCCACTTATTAAACCTGACAGGGCACACCTGTAAAGTGAAAACCATTTCAGGGGACTACCTCTTGAAGCTCATCAAGAGAATGCCAAGAGTGTGCAAAGCAGTAATCAAAGCAAAAGGTGTCTAATTTGAAGAACCTAGAATATGACATATTTTCAGTTGTTTCACACTTGTTTGTTATGTATATAATTCCACATGTGTTAATTCATAGTTTTGATGCCTTCAGTGTGAATCTACAATTTTCATAGTCATGAAAATAAAGAAAACTCTTTGAATGAGAAGGTGTGTCCAAACTTTTGGTCTGTACTGTATATAATAGACAGGCACTCACCAACTTGCTTAGCATAGGTGATCAAATAAAATACACATTTTATTTTAATATACAAAATATAAAATGATCCCAACCATAAAACACATACAGATATATAAAGAATGTATGAAAAATCTAAAAAGGTTCAATTTGTGTGCCCAATGTTGTGCATACATATGAGGACACAACCAACATATACTATGTTTGCAATATTATCTAACATGATAAAAACATGTCGTTAAAAAGAGTTGAGCCGAAAACAGTGGGTATTGGTATTCTTAGATTGTTTCAGTTGACTGTATTTATGCAGCTCTGCTAAGCTGTATTGTTTTTCCATATGTCTACTGTTCAAATACATGTATATGTTAGTAGAGTGAGTGGTTCAATGGTTAATAATTCATCTCCAATGGTGGATAGGTAGTGAGAAGTAGAATAGATGAAGGTTTATATCGTTACTACTGCTATTAGTAATTTGTAGTGTCCTTCATAAATATGCTGGTCCGACAATGCTTTTCAATTTAATTATGCAGTCAGTTATGTTAGTAAATCAATATTTGGTATCAGTATTTTGTGGAAACAGGTATATAAAACCCAATAATTAGTATTTGCTGGAAGCTGGTATATCAAAATCATTAATCAATATTTGGTGGAAGCTGTTGTATCACACCCCTCAAGCAATATTTTGTGAAAGCTGGTATATTGCACCCTTTTTTTATTATTAGCAATTTTTATTGTTTTATCAAGTAATTGTACATGGCCATATAAAATGCAATCACAAATTACAGTATAAATAAGAAGAATTACTGGTAAAGATGGCAAATACATATGGCAAATACATATAGAGACCAGTGTAGACCGGCCAGGTCAGGCAAAGGACATGTACAATCAACTACATAACCAGAAGTAAAAGTAAGACATGGGTAATTAGGAATGATCATTGAATTATGAACAGGACATATACTAATGTATGAACCCTGTGACACAGGTGTTCGGTGGAGTAGAAAGTATTTCAGAGATGGGAATCAGGAGAACTGCCTATAGCTCCTCCAGGGGGTCCATATCTGAATGAAGGCAAATCTGGATCGCAGCTCCCAATGGGAAATTTCCTCAAGTCTATAGATCTGGTCAACTTTATTAACCCAGTGTTCTATGTTGGGGATTTCCGAGGAAAGCCAGTGGGATGGCAAAAGTATTCTGGCGGCTGCCAGTAGTAGGGAAAAGAGTGATGCCTTATGTGGGTTTACTCCTCCAACTCTGAGAGTGAGCAAGGTTAATTCAGGGGTGCAGGGGAAGGAAGTTTGGCAGATCTGGTTACTGATTCTAACTATTTTAGACCACCAAGCCTTAACTTGTTCGCAGGACCACCAGATATGGAAATATGTACCTTTTTCCTTATGGCATCTCCAACAAACATCTGGAGCTCCAGGTTTATAGACACAGGTCTTGTCTGGGGTCCTGTACCAGTGTGATAAAATTTTGTAGCTGTTTTCTTGGATGCAAATGCATCTGGAGATCTTATGTGGGGTGATCAGATTGCAATTTCAGAGGTCGACAGGGTTCGCTTTAAATGCCTCTCCCAAAGGCCAATCACAGCAGATTTTGCACTAGAAGGAGAAGCCTTTAGAAACTTATATATTGTACAGTCGTGGCCAAAAGTTTTGAGAATTACACAAATATTAGTTTTCACAAAGTTTGCTGCTAAACTGCTTTTAGATCTTTGTTTTAGTTGTTTCTGTGATGTAGTGAAATATAATTAAACGCACTTCATACGTTTCAAAGGATTTTATCGACAATTACAAGACATTTATGCAAAGAGTCAGTATTTGCAGTGTTGGCCCTTCTTTTTCAGGACCTCTGCAATTCGACTGGGCATGCTCTCAATCAACTTCTGGGCCAATTGCTGACTGATAGCAACCAATTCTTTCATAATCACTTCTTGGAGTTTGTCAGAATTAGTGGGTTTTTGTTTGTCCATCCAACTCTTGAGGATTGACCACAAGTTCTCAATGGGATTAAGATCTGGGGAGTTTCCAGGCCATGGACCCAAAATGTCAACATTTTGGTCCCCGAGCCACTTAGTTATCACTTTTGCCTTATGGCACGGTGCTCCATCGTGCTGGAAAATGCATTGTTCTTCACCAAACTGTTGTTGGATTGTTGGAAGAAGTTGCTGTTGGAGGGTGTTTTGGTACCATTCTTTATTCATGGCTGTGTTTTGGGGCAAAATTGTGAGTGAGCCCACTCCCTTGGATGACAAGCAACCCCACACATGAATGGTCTCAGGATGCTTTACTGTTGGCATGACACAGTACTGATGGTAGCGCTCACCTTTTCTTCTCCGGAAAAGCCTTTTTCCAGATGCCCCAAACAATCGGAAAGAGGCTTCATCTGAGAATATGACTTTGCCCCAGTCCTCAGCAGTCCACTCACACTACTTTCTGCAGAAGATCAATCTGTCCCTGATGTTTTTTTTGGAGAGAAGTGGCTTCTTTGCTGCCCTTCTTGACACCAGGCCATCTTCCAAAAGTCTTCGCCTCACTGTGCGTGCAGATGCGCTCACACCTGCCTGCTGCCATTCCTGAGCAAGCTCTGCACTGGTGGCACTCTGATCCCGCAGCTGAATCCTCTTTAGGAGACGATCCTGGCGCTTGCTGGACTTTCTTGGACGCCCTGAAGACTTCTTAACAAGAATTGAACCTCTTTCCTTGAAGTTCTTGATGATCCTATAAATTGTTGATTGAGGTGCAATCTTAGTAGCCACAATATCCTTGCCTGTGAAGCCATTTTTATGCAAGGCAATGATGGCTGCACGCGTTTCTTTGCAGGTCACCATGGTTAACAATGGAAGAACAATGATGTCAAGCATCACCCTCCTTTTAACATGTCAAGTCTGCCATTTTAACCCAATCAGCCTGACATAATGATCTCCAGCCTTGTGCTCGTCAACATTCTCACCTCAGTTAAGACGATTACTGAAATGATCTCAGCAGGTCCTTTAATGACAGCAATGAAATGCAGTGGAAAGTTTTTTTGGGATTAAGTTAATTTTCATGGCAAAGAAGGACTATGCAATTCATCTGATCACTCTTCATAACATTCTGGAGTATATGCAAATTGCTATTATAAAAACTTAAGCAGCAACTTTTCCAATTTCCAATATTTCTGTAATTCTCAAAACTTTTAGCCACGACTGTAGATATTATCTTGGGAGGGGGTAGCAAATTGCCTATCAGCCTCTCAAACCAGCTGGTCTCTGCCAAAGGGTGAGTTTTTTTTATAATAGGGAGTGATTCTGACTTTATAAATCGCATGAGAATATAATTTTGAATGGGTTTTTCAAGCGGAGTTCAGGTTCAGGTAGTATACAACCGTCGCGGTCTAAAAGTTCAGAAATGGGGACCTTAGAAGACCTTAGGGGGATAGGACAGCTTTCCTTAAGTCTTTGGAGGCTAGAGCTAAAACATCTTTTAGAAGTATAAGGGGGGAGGGCAGTGCCAAAGCCCCACCGCTGGCCGAGATCCACCCCCAAACTTTTAAGGTGTTACGGATCATGGAATTGGGGATAGAGCTGGGTGTCAGAGTGGGTCTGTCAGCCAGCAGAAGGGCCCAGACAGAAGTATGGAAGAAAATGTTTTCCAAAATGAGCCATGTTTTGTGGGCGGGGCTTCTAATCCAGTCTACTGCTCTAGAAAGCTAAATGGTTTCATTTAAATTTCAGGGTCAGGTAGACCAATACCTCCATAGGCTTTAGGTTTAGTAAGCGTGTCAAAGGAGATACGTGGACTTCTTCCCCTTGCCATATGTATCTACGGAATTTCTTGTTTAGGGAAATGAAGTAGGTTTTGAGGATCTCGATAGGAAGGACTTGCATTAGGTATGTAAGTCTTGGGATTACCAGGGACATGAGGATGTTCTTCCTCCCAAACCAGGAAAGATATGGAATGTCCAATGAGTCCAGCTGGGCAGTTATCGACAGCAGTAGAGGTTTATAATTTAGCTTAAATAAATCTGATAAGTAGGGGGTGAGCTTCACTCCAAGGTATGTCAGTTGTTGGGTGTGCCAATCAAATGGGGAATTTATCAGGAGGGCTAAGAGAACAGGGGGGGGGAGAGGCCAATATGAAGTACTTGAGATTCGGAGGAATTAACTTTGAAATTAGATAGGCTTAGAAATTACTAAGTATCGACAGGATGATATTCATGGATTTACAAGGGTTTGTTGTGAGTATCAATATATCATCCGCAAATGCAGTGAGCCTGAATTCATGACCCTCCACAAATAGGCATCTTATCTCGTTTTCCTGTCTGAGAGCTTGCAGTAGTGTCTCCATCACTAAGACAAAGAGGAGAGGAGAGAGTGGACACCCCTGCTTCATTCCATTCCTAATTGGGAAATGGGAGGATATGATTCCATTGACTGACACGGACGCCGAATAGTAAGAGTACATAGAGAACACAGAATTAATGTAAGGCTCCGGAATCTGAAATCTAGACAGAGTTATCTTAATATAGGACCAGTCAACGCTGTTGAATGCTTTTTCGGCATCCGTGCCAATCAGGACCAATGGGTGGATTTATGAGTGGCGTAAAATAGGGCGTTTAAGACCTTAGTAGTATTGTCCTTCCCTTCACGTCCCCTGGCAAATCCCACGTGGTCAGGGTGGATCAAGCTAGCTAAAAGGCTTTGTAGTCTAGTGGCAAGCATCTTGGCTAGTAGTTTAAGATCCACATTTAGTAGGGAAATGGGGCGATAGCTGGAGCATGAAGTTGGGTCTTTGCCTTCTTTGGGAATAAGTGTGATGGTGGCTCTAGTCATGTCTGCAGAGATGGGATGGTTGAGCATAGTGAGGTTACAAATTGGGAGTAGGAAGGAGAGAAGGGAGTCCCTGAAAGCTGAATAATAAGATAAGAGTAGGCCGTCAGGTCCTGGGCATTTACCTTTAGGGGTTGAGTTAATGGTTGAAGCTAATTCGGAGATAGTAAATGGTTTAATTAAGGAGTTACGTTGGGATAATGTAAGAGACGGGAGTTTGAGAGAATCTAGAAACAAATTAATATTAGCCTCTCTCCCCTGGGAGGGGTCTGGGAGTCTGGAGGGAGGTAGGTTGTATAATGACTCATAAAAAAGTTTTGAATTGTTCAGCTATCTCCTCTGCTTTAAATAGTAAGGGTCCCTGTGGGGATTTAATGCTTTGAACGTGGCGGGAGTTTATTCTCTGTTTAATTCTCTGCATCATGAACTTTGAAGCTTTGTTCCCATGTGCAAAGAACTTTTGTTTAGCAGACAAGAAAAACTTGGCTGATTGTTCATTGAGAAGGTTTTTCAATTCGGATCTAAGAGAAGAAAGTTCTGCAAGTTGCTGAGCAAGCAAGGATTGTTTATGAGCTTTTTCTAGTATGTGTATTTCTGACAGTAAGGTAGTGAATGTTCTCTCAGACTCCTTTTTAAGGAAAGAGCAGAGGCCAATTAGTCTACCTCTAATATAAACCATGTCTTCAAGGTAGGAGGATATTTGGGTTTTGTATTTAGCATTGCCCAGCAAAGACTCATTGAATCTCCAGTTTAGATTCTTACCAGACCTGGGGGTAGGGAGAACATCACAGAATATTGGGGAATGGTCCGAGAGTGTCATGTCGCTGATCCTGGCTAAAGAGCAAGATTGTAGGTGTTCTTTTGAGATAAAGATGTAATCTATTCTGCTATACGAGTTGTTGTCTGAGGAATAATAAGAGTAGTCAAGTAAGTTAGGATTAAGGTAGCGGCAAGTATCTAGTACCCCCAAATTAAAGAGTTTAACTTACAAAAGTTTGAGTGCTTTTGAGGGGATAGAGGATTTCCTGGAGGAAGTATCTATGACTGGATTAAGGGCCAAGTTGAAATCACCTGCCATAATCAGGATCCCCTCTCTGTGGGTTTCAACTAGCGTAAGAAGGGAGGTGAGCCAATTGATTTGATCCGTATTTGGAGCATATACATTTACAAACGTGAATAAAGTTTGCCACACAAGGCCCTTCAGGATAAAGTATCTACCCTCGGGGTCCTGAGTATGGTGTTTATATTGGAAAGATAGCCCTTTATGGAAGCCAATACTGACTCCCCTCAAAGCGGCACCCCCAGTACCAGGGTGATACCAGCTGGGGAATTTAGAGAAGGAGAGGTTAGGGTAATTGCCATGTTTATAATGAGTTTCCTGGAGGAAAACTATTGAACTTTTCTCCTTGTTCAAAAGCAAAAAGATCTGGCATCTCTTTGATGGTGATCTCAACCCTTTGACAGTATATGAAACAAATCTGAGGTCATTCATGTCGGGGTATGAGAGTGAGGGTAGAGAAGGCGGAGGCTAAACTGACCATTTAAGTATATTCAGCTGGTAGGGGGGAGGGAGAGTGCCACCCCAAGAGGAGAGAACCCCTGAAATCCACCCAGAGAAGAAGTTTATCAGTATGTTTCCGGACCACCCATGTCTAATAGCAGGCGCATAATTAAAAGGAACAGTAACACAAAACAGTGTGAACAAAAATGTGTGCAGATTACTAAAAGGTAAATAGTAACATGTTGTATCGCCCTTAACCACCTCAGCCCCCATGGCTTAAACACCCTGAAAGACCAGGCCACTTTTTACACTTCTGACCTACACTACTTTCACCGTTTATTGCTCGGTCATGCAACTTACCACCCAAATGAATTTTACCTCCTTTTCTTCTCACTAATAGAGCTTTCATTTGGTGGTATTTCATTGCTGCTGACATTTTTACTTTTTTTGTTATTAATCGAAATTTAACGATTTTTTTTCAAAAAAATTACATTTTTCACTTTCAGTTGTAAAATTTTGCAAAAAAAATGAGATCCATATATAAATTTTGCTCTAAATTTATTGTTCTACATGTCTTTGATAAAAAAAAAATGTTTGGGTAAAAAAAAAAAATGGTTTGGGTAAAAGTTATAGCGTTTACAAACTATGGTACAAAAATGTGAATTTCCACTTTTTGAAGCAGCTCTGACTTTCTGAGCACCTGTCATGTTTCCTGAGGTTCTACAATGGCCAGACAGTACAAACACCCCACAAATGACCCCATTTCGGAAAGTAGACACCCTAAGGTATTCGCTGATGGGCATAGTGAGTTCATAGAACTTTTTATTTTTTGTCACAAGTTAGCGGAAAATGATAATTTTTTTTTTTTTTCTTACAAAGTCTCATATTCCACTAACTTGTGACAAAAAATAAAAACTTCCATGAACTCACTATGCCCATCAGCGAATACCTTGGGGTGTCTTATTTCCAAAATGGTGTCACTTGTGGGGTAGTTATACTGCCCTGGCATTCTAGGGGCCCAAATGTGTGGTAAGGAGTTTGAAATCAAATTCTGTAAAAAATGGCCAGTGAAATCCGAAAGGTGCTCTTTGGAATATGGGCCCCTTTGCCCACCTAGGCTGCAAAAAAGTGTCACACATGTGATATCTCCGTATTCAGGAGAAGTTGGGGAATGTGTTTTGGGGTGTCATTTTACATATACCCATGCTGGGTGAGATAAATATGTTGGTCAAATGCCAACTTTGTATAAAAAAATGGGAAAAGTTGTCTTTTGCCAAGATATTTCTCTCACCCAGCATGGGTATATGTAAAATGACACCCCAAAACACATTCCCCAACTTCTCCTGAATACGGAGATACCAGATTTATGACACTTTTTTTGCAGCCTAGGAGGGCAAAGGGGCCCATATTCCAAAGAGCACCTTTCGGATTTCACTGGTCATTTTTTACAGAATTTGATTTCAAACTCCTTACCACACATTTGGGCCCCTAAAATGCCAGGGCAGTCTAACTACCCCACAAGTGACCCCATTTTAGAAAGAAGACACCCCAAGGTATTCGCTGATGGGCATAGAGAGTTCATAGAAGTTTTTATTTTTTGTCACAAGTTAGTGGAATATGAGACTTTGTAAGAAAAAAAAAAGAAAAAAAAAATCATCATTTTCCACTAACTTGTGACAAAAAATAAAAAATTCGAGGAACTCGCCACGCCCCTCACGGAATACCTTGGGGTGTCTTCTTTCCAAAATGGGGTCACTTGTGGGGTAGTTATACTGCCCTGGCATTCTAGGGGCCCAAATGTGTGGTAAGTAGGTAAATGACCTGTGTAATCCGAAAGGTGCTCTTTGGAATGTGGGCCCCTTTGCCCACCTAGGCTGCAAAAAAGTGTCACACATGTGGTATCTCCATATTCAGGAGAAGTTGGGGAATGTGTTTTGGGGTGTCATTTTACATATACCCATGCTGGGTGAGAGAAATATCTTGGCAAAAGACAACTTTTCCCATTTTTTTATACAAAGTTGGCATTTGACCAACATATTTATCTCACCCAGCATGGGTATATGTAAAATGACACCCCAAAACACATTCCCCAACTTCTCCTGAATACGGAGATACCACATGTGTGACACTTTTTTGCAGCCTAGGTGGGCAAAGGGGCCCAAATTCCTTTTAGGAGGGCATTTTTAGACATTTGGATACCAGACTTCTTCTCACGCTTTGGGGCCCCTAAAATGCCAGGGCAGTATAAATACCCCACATGTGACCCCATTTTGGAAAGAAGACACCCCAAGGTATTCAATGAGGGGCATGGCGAGTTCATAGAAACAAAAAATTTTTGGCACAAGTTAGCGGAAATTGATTTTTTGGATTTTTTTCTCACAAAGTCTCCCTTTCCGCTAACTTGGGACAAAAATTTCAATCTTTCATGGACTCAATAAGCCCCTCAGCAAATACCTTGGGGTGTCTTCTTTCCAAAATGGGGTCATTTGTGGGGTGTTTGTACTGCCCTGGCATTTGAGGGTCTCCGCAATCATTACATGTATGCCCAGCATTAGGAGTTTCTGCTATTCTCCTTATATTGAGCATACGGGTAATAAGATATTTTTTTTCCGTTCAGCCTCTGGGCTGAAAGAAAAAAAATGAACGGCACAGATATCTTCATTCGCATCGATCAATGTGGATGAAAAAATCTCTGCCAAAAAAAGAAAAAGGAGGGGAAAGGCGTCTGCCAGGACATAGGAGCTCCGCCCAACATCCATACCCACTTAGCTCGTATGCCCTGGCAAACCAGATTTCTCCATTCACATCAATCGATGTGGATGAATAAATCCTTGCCGGGATTTTTTTTTTTTTATATATACAAAGTGTTTGCCAAAATATATGAACACCGCCACCTCCTCAGCTCATATGCCTCGGCAAACGTATCTTTTACTGCAGAGGAGAAATCTCGTTTTGCAGCGCCGCATACACCGACTTGCGTGTAATTTGACAGCAGCGCAATGCTTCTGTCAGAATGCACATCAGTGCTGCAGCTAGTCGATCAGTTGGTCCACCTGGAAGGTAAAAAAAACAAAAGAAAAAAGAAAAAACCAGACCGCAACGCAATAACTTTATTAACTTTAGAACAGAACATATTAACTTTTTTTAACTTTTTTAACTTTTTTACTTACCGGTAATTTTTTTTGTTGTTTCATTTTTTTTACCTTTATAGAACAAACCTCTCCTTCCCCATGGGACAATGTGCAAAGCGCAAATCGCCCAAAGATGTGGCGAAGTACGTTATGCACTTTATCCCAGGTGAAAGGAGAGGTTTGCAGCAGCTGTGAGTAAAAGGGCCCTAATAGCCCTGTGTGCCTGTCCTGTGAGATGCAATCCCTATGCTAGGTGTACCTGTGTGTGGTACTTCCGGAAACACTCACCAAAGCATAGGGCAGGGTGGTCAGGACAGTCAGGACAGAAATAGCGGGTGTCACGCCTTATTCCACTCCTGCTACAGACACAACATTTTTTTCGGGGTGGCGGTTGGGTTGAGGTACCTGCAACGACACTGGGGAAATGTCGCTCGTGTAGACGGCTAACTACACTGGTGGATGGGGCCACGGAACCTCCTGGATACAGGAGGTTCTCGATGATCTCTTCCTGGAATTTGAGGAAGGATCCTGTTCTCCCAGCCTTACTGTAGAGAACAAAACTATTATATGCAGCCAATTGAATTAAATATACAGACACCTTCTTATACCAGCGTCTAGTGCGTCGGGAAACTAAATAGGGAGCCAACATCTGGTCATTGAAGTCCACCCCTCCCATGAGCGCATTATAGTCGCGGACTGAGAGGGGCTTTTCAATGACACGGGTTGCCCTTTCAATTTGGATTGTCGTGTCTGCGTAAATGGAGGAGAGCATGTAAACGTCACGCTTGTCTCTTCATTTCACCGCGAGCAGTTCTTCATTACACAAGGCAGCCCTCGTCCCCCTTGCAAGACGGGTGGTAACGAGCCGTTGGGGGAAGCCCACGCGACTAGTTCGCGCGGTGCCACAGGCGCAAATCCTTTCTAGAAACAAGAGGGCCACACTTGTGTAAAAATTGTCCACATAAAGATGGTACCCCTTGCCGAATAAGGGTGACACCAAGTCCCAGACTGTCTTCCCACTGCTCCCCAGGTAGTCAGGGCAACCGACCGGCTCCAGGGTCTGATCTTTTCCCTCATAGATCCGAAATTTGTGGGTATAGCCTGTGGCCCTTTCACAGAGCTTATACAATTTGACCCCATACCGGGCACGCTTGCTTGGGATGTATTGTTTGAAGCCAAGGCGCCCGGTAAAATGTATTAGGGACTCGTCTACGCAGATGTTTTGCTCGGGGGTATACAAATCTGCAAATTTCTGGTTGAAATGGTCTATGAGGGGCCGAATTTTGTGGAGCCGGTTAAAAGCTGGGTGGCCTCTGGGACGGGAGGTGGTGTTGTCGCTAAAATGCAGAAAACGCAGGATGGTCTCAAATAGTGTCCTGGACATAGCAGCAGAGAACATGGGCATGTGATGAATTGGGTTCGTGGACCAATATGACCGCAATTCATGCTTTTTAGTTAGACCCATGTTGAGGAGAAGGCCCAAAAAAAATTTAAGTTCGGAAACTTGGACTGGTTTCCACCGGAAAGACTGGGCATAAGAGCTTCCCGGGTTGGCGGATATAAATTGTGTGGCATACCGATTTGTTTCTGCCACGACTAAGTCCAAGAGCTCCGCAGTCAAGAACAGCTCAAAAAATCCCAGGGCCGAACCGATATGAGCCGTCTCAACCCGAACTCCAGACTGGGCGGTGAAAGGGGGAACTAATGGTGTGGCTGAAGTTGGTGACTGCCAATCAGGGTTTACCAGCAGCTCAGGGATTCTAGGGGCTCTACGGGCCTGTCTGCGCGGTGGCTGCGACGGGGTAACTACTGCACGTGCCACCGTACCAGCTTCAACTGCCCTTCTGGTGCTCGCCACGTCACCATGTTGTACGGCAGTGCTGGTACTAGGTCCAGGAAGGGCTGTGCTGCTGGTGTATGCCTCACCACGTGATCCGGCAGCGACAGCCCCACTCTGCTGCTCTTGAAACGGATCCTGCATAACCTGTGGTCTAGCGACACGGGGCCGGGTACGCCTGGTTCTATCAGGGACCTCCACCTCCTCGTCCGAACTTTGGGTCAGAGAGCCACTGCTTTCCACAGGTTCATATTCTGACCCGCTAGATTCGTCAGATGAGGGTTCCCATTCCTCATCCGACTGGGTCAGAATCCTGTAGGCCTCTTCAGAAGAATACCCCCTGTTTGCCATTTGGACTACTAAATTTAGGGGTATTCCCTGAGACTACCCAAGAAAAAAAGCAAACCTGTCTTACAAAGGGGAGGCTAGCAAAGTACCAGAGGCCGCTGCGGTTGATAAAAAATATCAAAACAGATTTTTTTATCGCCGCAGTGCGTGTAAAGTGAATGTGCAGTGATTTAAAAAACAAAAAATTTTTTGTCACTGCGGTGGGGCGGATGTGGGTGAACGCACGTGTGGGCGACCGATCAGGCCTGATCGGACAAACACTGCGTTTTGGGTGGAGGGCGAACTAAAGTGACACTAATACTATTATAGATCTGACCGTGATCAGTTTTGATCACTTACAGATACTATAAAAGTACAAATGCTGATTAGAGATACGCTAATCAGCGAATAAAAGTGACTGCGGTGCGGTGGGCTGGGCGCTAACTGACGCTAACTACCTAACCAAGGGGCCTAAACTATCCCTAAAACCTAACAGCCAATACTAGTGAAAAAAAAAAGTGACAGTTTACACTGATCACTTTTTGTCTTTCACTAAGTGATTGACAGGGGGCGATCAAGGGGTTAATTTGGATGATGGGGGTGATGGAGGGTGATCTGGGGCTAAGGTGTAGTGTTGGTGGGTACTCACAGTGAAGTCTGCTCCTCTGCTGGATCCAACCGACGAAAAGGACCAGCAGAGGAGCAGAGAAGCCATATAACAGATCATATTTACTAATATGATCTGTTATCTGGCTTCTGATTTGATTTTTTGAAAATCGCCAGCCTGCCAGCCAATGATCGTTGCTGGCAGGCTGGTGACGAAATACTTCTTTAACTTTTGCCGGCACGCGATGCGCATGCGCGGGCCGGCAATGCACGAAATCTCGCGTCTCGCGAGAGGACGCTCCGGCGCGTCCACCCAGAACAACAGGACCGCCGCAAAGACGCAATCCTGCGTATGGCGGTCCTGAGGAGGTTAATGGATATAGGGATCCAGAAAAGGATCAGGAGAGGAGTGCCAAGAAAAGATGAGGGAGGGAGGTCTGACAGGGAGAGAGAAGGGAAAAAATAGCTGTTGAAATTGGGGTGGTGTGACCCCACTGAAGAGATTTCTTACGAAACAATCTAGAAAAGTTTTTTTTTTTTTTTCTACCAACAATGTAACAGCAGTATTTAACGGTTTTATTGGACTGTCAGAAATGCAGTGCAGGCCGCAAATGTACTATCTAGCACAAAAAGGGTGTTTTTTTCAAACAACAATATAACAACAGTATTTAACGGTTTTAATGGACTGTCAGAAATGCAGCACAGGCCGCAAATGTACTATCTAGCCCAAAAAGTGTGCTTTTTTCTACCAACAATGTAACAGCAGTATTTAAAGTTTTTTTTTTGACTGTCAGAAATGCAGCGCAGGCTGCAAATGTACTATCTAGCATAAAAAGTGTGCTTTTTTCTACCAATAATGTAACAGCAGTATTTAACGGTTTTATTTGACTGTCAGAAATGCAGCGCAGGCTGCAAAGGTACTTTATGGAAAAAAATTATGATTTTTTCTTCACACTGAAACAGATGGATTTACTGATTTTATTTCAGTATCATATTTGCAGTGCAGGCCGCAAAGGTACTTTATGGCCAAAAACAAATGTGTTTTTTTGACCCACAATGTCCCAGTTGTATTCACTGATTATATTTCACTATCAGATTTGCAGCACAGGCCGCAAAGGTACTTTATGGAAAAAAAGAGATGATTTTTTCATCCACAGTGAAAAAGATGGATTTACTGATTATGTTTCACTATCAGATTTGCAGTACAGGCCGCAAAGGTACTTTATGGAAAAAAAGAAGAAGATTTTTTCACCCATGGTGAAACAGATGGATATACTGATTATGTTTCACTATCAGATTTGCAGCACAGACCGCAATGGTACTTTATGGAAAAAAAGAGATGATTTTTTCATCCACAAAGAAAAAGATGGATTTACTGATTATGTTTCACTATCAGATTTGCAGTACAGGCCGCAAAGGTACTTTATGGAGAAAAAAAAAGATGAATTTTTCACCCACGGTGAAACAGATGGATATACTGATTATGTTTCACTATCAGATTTGCAGCACAGACCACAAAGGTACTTTATGGAAAAAAATATATGATTTTTTCACTCACAGTAACACAGATGGATTTACTGATTATTTTTCACTATCAGATTTGCAGTGCAGGCCGCAAAGGTACTTTATGGAAAAAAAGATATGATTTTTTTCACCCACAAATGAAAGAGATGGATTTAACTGATTTTCTTTTACTATAATAAATGCAGTGCGGGGTGCAAATGTACTTTTTAGCAAAAAAAATTATAATTTGTCCACCAAGAATCTAACAGATGGATTTACTGAATTGATTACACTCACATATGCAGCACAGGGGTACTTTACAGAAAAAAATGTGAATATGTCACCTCCTGGGTAGGGATGAGCGAACCCGAACTGTATTTTCGTAAAAGTCTGGGTTCGGGTTCAGTGTTCGGCGCTTTCTTGGCGCTTTTTGAAAGGCTGCAAAGCAGCCAATCAACAAGCATCATGCTACTTGCCCCAAGAGGCCATCACAGCCATGCCTACTATTAGCATGGCTGTGATTGGCCAGTGCAGCATGTGACCCAGCCTCTATATAAGCTTGGGTCACGTAGCGCTGCACGTCACTCTGCTGATACAAGCGTAGGGAGAGGTTGTAGCTGCGACGTTAGGGCGAGATTAGGCAGATTAACTCCTCCAAAAGACTTCATTCAGTGATCGATCTACAGCTGTGGATCATTGAAGTGCTGATATTCAATTGCTCAGTGTTTTTAGGCTGCCCAGAGCGTTTTTATATCACTTTTTTCTGGGGTGATCGGCGGCCATTTTGTGGCTTGTGGTGCGCCAGCACAAGCTACCACCAAGTACATTTAACCATCAATAGTGTGGTTATTTTTTGCTATATCCTACATCAGGGTCAAGCTTTCATCAAGTGCATTTAACCATCAATAGTGTGGTTATTTTTTGGCCATATACTACATCAGGGGCAAGCTGAGCTTGTGTCACCCAAGTGCATTTAACCATCAATAGTCTGGTTATTTTTTGCTATATCCTACATCAGGGTCAAGCTTTCATCAAGTGCATTTAACCATCAATAGTGTTGTTATTTTTTGGACATATACTACATCAGGGGCAAGTTGAGCCTGTCACCCAGCGCCTAAAAAATAGGCCTCACATTTAAATTCATCCAAATCTGTACTGTTTTAGCTGGTCAAGTTATTTTTTGTGACCGTCAAAGCACAGTTTTTGTTCTGGGTTGAAAAACAATTCCCAAATTTGCAATTCTCAAAATTAGTGGTTTCTGCTGTATCAGGCCTACTTTAAATCTATCCCTAAAAGGGTATATTAGATTCAAGGTGCTGATAGGGTCATTCTCAAAAACTTAACACACACGCTACAGTGCAGATCCAAGTCTAATTCTGTGATTAAACGTATACCTGTCACCCAGCGCCTAAAAAATAGGCCTCACATTTATATTCAACCAAATCTGTACTGTTTTAGCTGGTCAAGTTATTGTTTGTGACCGTCAAAGGACAGTTTTTGTTCTGGGTTGAAAAACAATTCCCAAATTTGCAATTCTCAAAATTAGTGGTTTCTGCTGTATCAGGCCTACTTTAAATCTATCCCTAAAAGGGTATATTAGATTCAAGGTGCTGATAGGGTCATTCTCAAAAACTTAACACACACGCTACAGAGCAGATCCAAGTCTAATTCTGTGATTAAACGTATACCTGTTACCCAGCGACTAAAAAATAGGCCTCACATTTATATTCAACCAAATCTGTACTGTTTTAGCTGGTCAAGTTATTGTTTGTGACCGTCAAAGCACAGTTTTTGTTCTGGGTTGAAAAACAATTCCCAAATTTGCAATTCTCAAAATTAGTGGTTTCTGCTGTATCAGGCCTACTTTAAATCTAGAACCAAACAAGAAAAAGGCCTCATCTATATGTTCATAGTCAAGGGCAAACAAGAAAACCAACTGTATAAACCTAAAAAGTCGTTACACAAACAACAATTGAATGCCCAGTATATAAAAGTATATTTTATTTCATAATAGTAAATAATACATAGTAATAAAAATATAACAAATAACAAAAGAAAAATGAATTTTAGAGAGTCAGTGGAAAAACTCCGGATGCCGCAGTCCCCCGGGCCTGTGTCTCTATAGCCCACCACAAGATGGATCACATGTAGGGCATGTATTGGATACACAATGTGGTGATGGGACAGAAAAGTAGGGAATAGAAATATACATCCAATACGGTCATCTAGTCTGTAACCATCACCACAATGTGTGGCCTGAGACGTATGGATCCTAATATGTCACAGATGTAAACATGGACAAAAAATATATAAATATATCATAAATTGCCCATGTAGGGTGCTACAAGTAAAAGAGACCCCATGAATAGGATCAACTAAAAAGCTGTAAGCAGAGGGACTCAACCTGAAGTGTAAGATGAAAAAACACAGATCACAACATACCCTGAGACATGGTGGAGGGCAGAGACAGCAGGCACAGGACAGGCAAAGGACCCCGACGCGCGTTTCGCCTCAGCTTCGTCAGGAGGTAATGTGAGTATGGCCATAAACTCCTATTTATACCCCCCATATAGCCTCAGGCATGATATAATAAAATGCAGCAGCTGATACCTACTATTGAGCGCTATTGCCCGGTGATGCACGCCGAGTCAAACATGGCGGCGCCGCATTCATCAGGGGGAGGGGTGGAACGCAAACCATGCGTTCCAGCCCGCCTCCCAAGGAAACGTAGCGGCGTCCCCACGTGACCCCGCGCATCAAGGCACAGCGTTGTATCAGCCTTACAGAACAAAATGAGGTCAAAAAAGAAAACTAAGACTACACAGGGGGTATCGCATGACGACTCAAATACATCTGAGTACATATATATATTACTCTCATTGTCCGGAGAGAGACATGATCACATAAAGCAAAATATTTAAACAACTATAAATGCAAATACAAAAGTGGATATCATGAATAGGCAATACCTCAACCGGTGTACAGTTAGATATATAAATACAATACACATCGGAGATATGCCCAATAGTATACATCATTGTCATTCATATCGAAACATACATCAATCATTATTATCCATATCAATACCATTCATCATCCTACACGTGGTGGGGAACAGCATACACCACCCACCTCATAACCTGCCAAAATCTTACAATATTCCCACCACATATGTTCCATAAATAAATGAAAAACACATTCATGACACAAAATATCATATAGGGTCATGAAAATATCAATAATGTAGAGGTACAGAGATAATGTATATATGCAATAGTACCGAGGTACAACAGTGATACATGTATGTCCCCACCACGCGACAACACTATCAGCATCCACACCAAAAGTAAATAGAAAACGAAAAAATATAATATAATAAATAAATTTCATACATATCCAAAAAACATATCCCACAGCAAAATACCATAGAATAGCGGCATTCCACAATAGGATCATCAAACATGCATATGGAAGAGGTATCGAGCATGATCACACAAGTTACTAACACATATATTACATCTGGAACATGATTATGTCAAAACACATATACCACATATGGAACATGATTGTATAATTATTCAAAAACTAACAAAATAAAGTGCAAAGTGTATACTATACAATATATATAATGATTATAAACCCTGATAATATCAAACCGTTCACTATTTGGACAGGGTAATAAATGTGAGTTATAAATTAATAATACCATCACGATTGCTAAATCCCTAGCCTTATCGCAATAGCTCTCCAACAACTGAAATATTGGCATCGGCAGTCGTCAGTGTCAAAGTGCTCACCCACCATTAGGGTGGAGTTATTATACACCTAATATAAACAAGATCCCTCAACTCCTATATAATAGCTCGGGATAGATCATTAATAGCAGCAAAAACATAAACACCTTCAACCCATGTATATCAAAGAAAATAAATAAATAAGTGGAAATGAATAATGAATACAAAATCAAAAATGTATAGGTCCCATATGTGGAAGTCCATTCCAATGCAAGTGAGATGATCCATCTTCCATGTCCATAATGTATCTTATATCCCCTTCCTTGTTGACACCTTGTGTCCACACCATCTCTCTCCTTTCTTATAGTACTTCAGACATCGTCATGGCCACACGAAAAACTAGATAAATACAAGAACTGTTAAAATCACTGAAAAAATTCAGTACATGCGCTAACCTAAATAAAGGACTTGAAACTCAAGGCCTCATTTAATCCATGAGGAGTCACAGTTTTGAGCAAGACCATCCATTTTGTTTCCTTTTGGAGGAGACATCGTTTAACATTTCCCCCCCTAATTCCCAAACGTACCCGGTCTATCCCTTTAAAAGAGATGCCCCTAGGATTGCAGTTATGAACCTCCCTGAAGTGTTTCGCCACTGGTTTTAATTTTCTAATTTTATCAGGTTCAACCATCTCGGCAGCCGCCTTGATATCCCGAATGTGCTCAAGGACTCTCGTCCTGAGTGCCCTCGTAGTCATCCCGATATAGATCAGGCCACAAGGGCACTCAGCACGATAGACCACGGCCTCAGTTTTGCATGAGATGTGGTGCACAATTTTGTACTCCCTCTCCCCACCTGTGTTGGTAAATTTATCTGTTCTTAACATATATTTGCACGCAGTGCAATCCCCACATGGGAAGAAACCCCACTGTGGGCCTTTTGCCCCAAAAATGCCACCCATCTTGGGGGCTACATAGTGGCTCCGAGTTACAATATCTCTCAAATTTTGTGATCTCTTCCAAGTGACCAAAGGTCTCTCGGAAATAACCTTCTTGAGGTCCCTATCCGTTCTAAGGACTTGCCAATGCCTTTGAAGAATGTCCTGCAGCTGTCTCCATTGGGCATTGAAATTCGTAATAAATCTAGGGAAACCGTATTTTTCTTTCTTACGAGGGGGAGGATTTAATAGGTCGGTCCTACGAGAGTTTTTGGCCCTAGCATACTTTAAATCTATCCCTAAAAGGGTATATTAGATTCAAGGTGCTATGACATGAAGACTGATTCTGTGCTGACATGAAGCCAGATTCTCTGTTACGGGACCTCTCTCCTCTGTCTGGGTGCCGGGGCCTAAATATGTGACAGTGGCCTGTTCCAGTGGTGGGTGACGTGAAGCCTGATTCTCTGCTATGACATGAAGACTGATTCTCTGCTGACATGAAGCCAGATTCTCTGTTACGGGACCTCTCTCCTCTGTCTGGGTGCCTGGGCCTAAATATGTGACAGTGGCCTGTTCCAGTGGTGGGTGACGTGAAGCCTGATTCTCTGCTATGACATGAAGACTGATTCTCTGCTGACATGAAGCCAGATTCTCTGTTACGGGACCTCTCTCCTCTGTCTGGGTGCCTGGGCCTAAATATGTGACAGTGGCCTGTTCCAGTGGTGGGTGATGTGAAGCCTGATTCTCTGCTATGACATGAAGACTGATTCTCTGCTGACATGAAGCCAGATTCTCTGTTACGGGACCTCTCTCCTCTGCCTGGGTGCCTGGGCCTAAATATGTGACAGTGGCCTGTTCCAGTGGTGGGTGACGTGAAGCCTGATTCTCTGCTATGACATGAAGACTGATTCTCTGCTGACATGAAGCCAGATTCTCTGTTACGGGACCTCTCTCCTCTGCCTGGGTGCCTGGGCCTAAATATGTGACAGTGGCCTGTTCCAGTGGTGGGTGACGTGAAGCCTGATTCTCTGCTATGACATGAAGACTGATTCTCTGCTGACATGAAGCCAGATTCTCTGCTATGGCATGAAGAGACTTATTCTCTGCTGACGAGAAGCCAGATTCTATGCTATGGGACCTCTGTCCAATTGATATTGGTAAATTTTTATTTTTTTTATTTTAATTTTAATTCATTTCCCTATCCACATTTGTTTGCAGGGGATTTACCTACATGTTTCTGCCTTTTGCAGCCCTCTAGCTCTTTCCTGGGTTGTTTTACAGCCTTTTTAGTGCCGAAAAGTTCGGGTCCCCATTGACTTCAATGGGGTTCGGGACGAAGTTCGGGTCGGGTTCGGATCCCGAACCCGAACATTTCCGGGAAGTTCCGCCGAACTTCTCGAACCCGAACATCCAGGTGTTCGCTCAACTCTACTCCTGGGTCCCTGAACTCACAGGTGGATTACCTATATTATTTTCCCTTCCCCTGGCACATATGCAGTGCAGGTGCACTTAAAAAATGTGTATATGTTGCCCACTGAACTAAAAGAACAGGATTAAATTATTGTCCCTGGGACATATACAGTGCTGGTGCACTGCACTTACACAAAATTGCCACCGACGCCCACCTAACTAACTGACGGATAAATCTTATTTTTCTGTGTCACTGGGTCAGGGCAGGGTGCAAAAATGTTGCATTTCACCCACACAAAAAATCGCTGTAGATCGCAGAGTTAACAAGTTCTGATATCAGATTCTTTCCTATTCTATCCCTCACAGCAGCAGCATACTATCACTACACTAGTAAGAGCTGAGTGACGTGCGGCGCTACGTGACTCCAGTTTATATAGAGGCTGGATCACATGCTGCACTGGCCAATCACAGCCATGCCATTAGTAGGCATGGTTGTAATGGCTTCTAAGGGCACACGAGTTAAACGCTTGTTGATTGGCTGCCCTGTATCCTTTAAAAAAACGCCATTAAATCGCCGAACACCGAACTTGAACTCAAACTTTTACAGAAAAGTTCAGGTTCGGGTCCAGGGTAAAAAAATCCTAAAGTTCGGTACGAACCCAAATTTTACAGTTTGGGTTCGCTCAACCCTATTCCTGACTCATACTTGTATTCCTGTACTCTGCTACCTGTTTGATCCCTGCCTGTTTGCCTTGACTCTCCTGTTGCTGACCCAGATTGCCTTACCTGTACCTGTGTCACCTGCCCTGACCTATTGCCTGTTTAACTTCACCTCTGCCTCATCCTTCGGTCCTGCACTGTTGCTCCTGATTACGACAATGCCTGTACCTCTGGTACCTTGCTCAGGTAGTTCCTGGTCCGCCTGGACCAGCTGCCTTGTGTGCCAATCTTCCTCAAGAGGTAGCAACCTGGTGTGCCCTTCAGGAAAGTCTATCCACACCATCAGGGGTACTGTGAAGATCGAGGGTTCACTTAGACAACGCCCTTAGACACTCGTGACACTCATAATATGAACGGAAAATTTTAAAAGTTATGGTACTGGGAAGGCAGGAAGTGAGAAATGAAAATACAAAAATGGAAAATCTCAAGGTCCTCCAGGGGTTAAGGGAATTTGGCTGTATTGATGAAGCACATGAATCAAAAATTCCTCTCAATTAGGCAAGAGTTTAGAGTAGCTATAAAGAAGTTTTGTAGAATATGCATGTTCCCACATTGTATAGATATATCTTTGATTTCATTGGTCACCATGTAATGCTTAATTTTTATGAGAGTTAGTGTTGCAAATCAGTAGGACAACCTGTGATGAATTAATAATCAAGAGCTCCTTCTTACAATAATGGACTATGTATAACAGACAACTCATTAAAGTGACCTTTAAGTGGTAATGTATGTTAAAACTCCACATTCAATTTGTACATACTTGCTATAAAAAAGTTAGCATTATGTCAAGTACATAAAAAAAAATCTGGTAGTTAGAAATCAAGCACATTTTGAATATATTCATAGACTAAGCAACTCCAGGTCTCACACATAATTATAGATAGCGACAGCTGTTAACGCTTGTTAACATCTATATATCCTTTTGTAGCGAAACTTTAACAGAGAAAAAAAAAAAACAAATCATTGTGAAGATGTCAAGAAACTATTTTCCGTTAATTGTGGTATATACAGTACAGACCAAAAGTTTGGACACACCTTCTCATTCAAAGAGTTTTCTTTATTTTCATGACTATGAAAATTGTAGATTCACACTGAAGGCATCAAAACTATGAATTAACACATGTGGAATTATATACATAACAAACAAATGTGAAACAATTGAAAATATGTCATATTCTAGGTTCTTCAAAGTAGCCACCTTTTGCTTTGATTACTGCTTTGCACACTCTTGGCATTCTCTTGATGAGCTTCAAGAGGTAGTCCCCTGAAATGGTTTTCACTTTACAGGTGTGCCCTGTCAGGTTTAATAAGTGGGATTTCTTGCCTTAGAAATGGGGTTGGGACCATCAGTTGCGTTGAGGAGAAGTCAGGTGGGTACACAGCTGATAGTCCTACTGAATAGACTGTTAGAATTTGTATTATGGCAAGAAAAAAGCAGCTAAGTAAAGAAAAACGAGTGGCCATCATTACTTAAAGAAATGAAGGTCAGTCAGTCAGCCGAAAAATTGGGAAATCTTTGAAAGTAAGGGCTATTTGACCATGAAGGAGAGTAATGGGGTGCTGTGCCAGATGACCTGGCCTCCACAGTCACCGGACCTGAACCCAATTGAGATGGTTTGGCGTGAGCTGGACCGCAGAGTGAAGGCAAAAGGGCCAACAAGTGCTAAGCATCTCTGGGAACTCCTTCAAGACTGTTGGAAGACCATTTCAGGGGACTACCTCTTGAAGCTCATCAAGAGAATGCAAAGAGTGTGCAAAGCAGTAATCAAAGCGAAAGGTGGCTACTTTGAAGAACCTAGAATATGACATATTTTCAGTTGTTTCACACTTGTTTGTTATGTATATAATTCCACATGTGTTAATTCATAGTTTTGATGCCTTCATAGTCATGAAAATAAAGAAAACTCTTTGAATGAGAAGGTGTGTCCAAGGTTTTGGTCTGTACTGTACACTTATTGCATTTTTTTTTATCAAAGACATGTATAACAATAAATTTAGAGAAAAATTTATATAGAAATGTAGTTTTGTTTGAAAATTTTTACAACAGAAAGTGAAAAATGTCATTTTTTTGCAAAGATTTCGGTCAATTTCAATTAATAACAAAAAAAGTAAAAATGTCAGCACAATGAAATACCACCAAATGAAAGCTCTATTAGTGAGAAGAAAAGGAGGTAAAATTCATTTGGGTGGTAAGTTGTATGACCGCGCAATAAACCGTGAAAGTAGTGTAGTGCAGAATTGTAAAAAGTGGTCTGGTCATTAAGGGGGTTTAAGCTAGGGGAGATGAGGTGGTTAAATTTCATTTCCATTTGCCAATAACTCTTGTGGAACACCTAAAGGGTTAACTACGCTTGTAAAATCAGTTTTGAATACCTTGAGGGGTGTAGTTTCTAGAATGGGGTCATTTTTGGGTGGTTTCTATTATGTAAGCCTTACAAAGTGACTTCAGACCTGAACTGGTCCTTAAAAAGTGGGTTTTTGAAAATTTCTGAAAAATTTCAAGATTTGCTTCTAAACTTCTAAGCCTTGTAACGCCCCCAAAAAATAAAATGTAATTCCCAAAATGATCCAAACATGAAGTAGACATATGGGGAATGTAAAATAATAACTATTTTTGTAGGTATTACTATTTATTATAAAAGTAGAGAAATTGAAAATTGGAAATTTGAAAATTTTTCCCAATTTTTGGTAAATTTGTTATTTTTTATAAATAAAAATTATTTTTTTGACTCGATTTTACGAGTGTCATGAAGTACAATATGTGATGAAAAAATTTCTCAGAATTGCCTGGATAAGTCAAAGCATTTTAAAGTTATCACCACATATAGTGACACTGGTCACATTTGCAAAAAATGGCCTAGTTCCTAAGGTGAAAATGAGCCCGGTTCCTAAGGGGTTAAACATGGCAATGGTGACAGCTTAATATGGTCAAACCAGGTGACAGATTCAACCAAGAAAATTGTAATATTGGTGATATCCTTCTTTTAGGTAAAAGACTCTACTGTCTTATACCCTTAGGTGTGGATGGGTTGGTCAGGAGACTGTGATTAGGTGCAACACTTACAGACGACTCATTTAGGTTCGTTTTTAAACCATCCAGCATTTTTCTTAAAATGGGGATTGACATGTGTTACAATTTCAAGGACGGAATCGTACTTGTCAGCTGTTGTATTTGGCTGTTGCTTGATGACCAGGATCAGATTGGTTAACAAGGTTTAAAGTCGCTAGCTCTTTAGTCTCCTGTTTGGCAATAACCAAGTATCTTTGCATTATATCGGTGTATCTTTTCATTTTCATATCATCCGGCAAGTCAGAGCTGTGTAAAATACAGTTAATTTCATAATCCATGCGTTGTATCACGATCTGCCTTAAACCGGCCGGTGGAGTAAAGACCTGACTTATCCTCTTGAGCTTGTGTTTTGGAACCAAGATAATTTTCTCCTCATGATCCATTATTCGTTAAAAAGCAAACTCGTTACTAACAGAATTGCAAACCCCAATAGTGGTCCTATAAAACCACCTGTCTGATTCACTAAGCGCTTCTTTTTATTTATGGGGATCAGGGCCGATGCAACCATATAGGCGAACTAGGCGTTCGCCTAGGGCGCCGGCCTGCTGGGGGCGCCCTGGTGGGCTCCCCCTGACTGGGGCTGCAGCCCTGGGCGAGCGGCTCTTGAGCTGCCCCCAGCGCCATTACAAGGGGGCCAGGAGGTGGAGGTCCTTCCTAAATATGGCAGAGCAGGCATCTGCTTACCCTGATGGCAGGTGCCTGCTCTGCCAGTAAATTACTGGAGGAGAGGAGGCGGGCGGCAAGGGAGGCTGTTCTAGCAGCTCCCCACTCCTCCCTCGTGCGCCCTCTGTGATGCCGGAATATGACGTCATTCCGGCCCCGGCATACTAAACGGCGCGCTGGAGGACTGAGGAGCTGCACCATACTGGACCCCAGGGAGGTGAGTGTTTAAGTGTTTGACTGAGTGAGTGTCTGCCTGTGTATTTATGTCAGTGAGTGAGTGTATGTCTGTCTTTCTGTCAGTAAATGTATGTGTGTCTGTCATTAAGTGTCTGTGTGTGTATGTCAGTGAGTGAGTGTATGTCAATGAGTGTGGATGTCTGTCGGTCAGTAAGTGTCTGTGTGTTTGTCAGTGAGTATGTGTATGTTTGTCAGTGAGTATATATGTGTGTTTGTCTGCCAGTGAGTGAGTGTCTGTCAGTGAGTTTATGTGTGTGTGTGTGTTTCAGTGGATAGGTGTATGTCTGTCAGTGAGTGAGTGTATGTCTGTCTGTTAGTGAGTGTATGTCTGTCTGTGAGTGTATGTCTGTCTGTCAGTGAGTATGTCTGTCAGTGAGTTTCTGCGTGTCTGTCTGTCATTGAGTGTATGTCTGTCTGTCAGTGAGTGTATGTGTGTCTGTCAGTGAGTTTTTGTGTACGTCATTCAGTGAGTGTCTGAGTGCATGTCTGTCTGTCAGTGTGTGTGTGTGTGTCTGTCAATGAGTGAGTGACATAAGGGACATGAGGGGGCGGCAAAATGGATCTTTGCCTAGGGCGGCAAAAATCCTTGCACCGGCCCTGATGGGGATTGTTTTATCACACAGCCTCCTTATAGCTTTACGCCACTTCTTTAGTATCTGTGACAATTAGGGACAGCTTCCCCTCGTGTTTGCCCCGTTCTGTTTATTTGTGCCACCTTAGGAGGGCACTCTTTGGCCCAGTTGTACTTTTCCCTCTTTGTTTTCCACCCTGTGAAAAGCGCTCTCTCAGGTGCTACCTACGAAGATCTATCCTCCTGAGAGACACACCCAGGGGAGTTTTGCCGCAGTTTCATGGAGCCCTTGGCAGGCTACAAGTTTACATCTGACCCGCTGGTCAGCCAGAGAAGAGTGCCAGCCAATCAGCAGCAGAGCTACGGTTGTTTACCTTTGAACTGTCCAATCCCCGAGACGCCGCTCTCCAGGACTAAGCTGATTGGCCGGCCACACACAGCTCGAGTTCAAGCGCCATATTTAAATCCGGCAGACTATTATGATTAAGCCTATGGAACTGCTCCTCGGATTGGAGACAAGCCACGCACTGGTGTATTTCGCTTGAAGATTGCACCGGCCCCCTAGCTCCGATCTGAGCGCTATTTTCCCCAAGTGTTCCCCATCCCCAGAGCTCTCTGGGGATATATATTGTGTCAAAGGATAAGGTGTGTAACCATGTAAAAAGTGTCCTGTTTGTATGGGCACCCTGTAGTCTGGGAGAGAAGTTGAGTCAGACTAATCTTATCCCTATCTCCCAGACACAGCGGCGCCAGGGCTGTGTCCCATTATTCTATCCCTGGACCCCCTGTAGGGTCAAGGTGTATATAAGGCCTGGTGCAGGCACTGTTAAAAAAATCTGTCAAGATTTACTCTTAACTAAGTTTCGGATAGTTATTGGGTGGGCTATCGAATGCTGGAGGGTTTCAAGGCGCAAGAAGGAGCTATATGAAGGGTACTCAGCCGGAGTACCAGCGGCTTCATAACAGTATCTTTTTCGGATGTTCCTTTAGCGAAATTCGTCCTTTTAGGATATTTAAGGTGATCTCACCTATGGCTGCTATTAAATCATCTCTCGCATGGCGCAAAATAGATTTTCTTACAGAGGGTGTCGCTTTTACAAGCGTTTTTAAGAGAGCCCAATTAGGGCGTTATCTGTCTGACATCTTGTCGCTGCTGTGTAAGCGTTCTAGAATGCGTGTAACCTTATAAATCTCACTTTTTAAAACTATTTCTCTTCTAAATATACAAGGCCGGCAATGCTGGTAGTAAGAACCCCGACCTTAAATGAAGTTGCTCAGGTGTAGTAGCCCTTAAATCTACTAGCAGGTGGCAATAAGGCTCCCGCATACCATTCTCAAAAGCCTCCAAGAAGAAATGTGTTTTCCCAGGATACATTTGTCTCTCTAATGCTAGAATTTGAAATTTATCACACGGATTATTAAAGAGAACCATGTACTTGGTGTTTAAATTTATCGTTCTACTCTTTTTACCCTGACAAAATATGTTCTGCATCAGATACAATATACTTAGATTTCTATGATGCACGTACTTGGTGAATGCCTTTTCAAGCTTGCTGTTTTCACTAGCGGAATCTATGAGATCATCAACAGTAGTCAAATTTACCTTGTCGGGTGGGAATAACTCATCTACAAACGTGTGTGGCAGGCCTTCAATAAACCTGATGTTTGGAAAGCATAGAGAAAGTTTGTCATAAAGTTTTTGCCAACAAGCCTAAAACCAAACAATATTATCGGGTTTGTGTGATAAATTAGTAACAGTTTTCTAAAATGCATGAAAAAGGGTGTTGTAGGTGTGTGTCCATGGCAATAAAATCCGAACAACCTCGTTGTAAAATCGTGTGATGGCTGCCTTTCAAAAACAGGATCCAGGACCTTCTTAAAAAGAGCAACTAATTCACCTAAAAAAGAATGGTGTAACTGTGTCATAGCGGTATTAGAACCCAAATGGTAGAGTGGTAAAATCGTCTTTTAGACGCCTCTTTGTATATACACACCTCTGCGTTTTGCACAATGGTCTTGTTTCAATCTGCCACAACTTCTTATTTCTAACAAAGCCTGCTTGCTCCACAGATTTCTGGCATTCAAGATCACAGTTTAGGATTTAATCCAGAACATAATCCTTTAGGCTGTCAAAATTAATATTCCTAGCATTAGCAACATTTAGTGTGATCCCCTTAACCTTTAAAACCGTCTTACCAGTATTTAGTTTGTACCCGTAGGATTTTGGACCCGTAGATACAAATTCTGCGATGTATGTGCTATCTGGTATTTTGCTGGTTAATTCACCCAAATAATCGCCTAAAGGGGGGAGCCAGTCACCTTCATGATGAACAAAAATGACAGAATCTGTCGGGTCTAATTGTACACCTTCTTTTTCAAGAAAGGTGTCAATGTATTCTTTTTGCTTATCAGAATCCGTACAGCAGCTTGGATAGCCCGATGCCTCCTGCTTGTCCCTAAGATGAAGTTCGATGTAAGGTGCAAACAGTTCGTCCATCGTGTCGGAAAAACACCTCATAGACCTCTGCGATCCTGAACCCCTTTTCCAAAGCTACCTCTAACTCTATTGTACACCAAGTACCTGTCAGAGAGCGTTGTTCGTCGCTATGCATGCAGACATTCATCAAGGAGTTTGTGGCGCATGTGTTGCAAAGGGGGAACATTCATTTATTGTTCATTTTCACCGGCAGGACTGGGAAAAACAAGTCTCTCGGCGGATAAACCGTAACCCTGGCAATGCCAAAGTAATTTTTTATGTAACCAAAATTGTCATAAATGATGTTGGGATGTCCTACCGGATATGTTTTTGTTTTGTTGACAAAGGGATACAGACTTGTGAAATCGTAGTAATGTATAGTTTCCCCTTCAGCCTGTTTGTGATAGAGCTTTATGGCGTTAGTCTTTCCGCCATAAATCGCATCACAAGGATCTAGCGGGGTTGGGAACCGCATGTTAAGGAGGTATGCTTGAAGTCTAAAATCTTTCTCTACCATTTTCATGCCACTTATTTTCCCAAAGCACACGCACTACGAAGGCACAGCTCTGTAGAATAATATTTTTTATGAAGAATGTGTGGTACAACTGACCGTAGCTGGTGTTTGTAACAGTATTGGTGTAATTTTCGTTATACAGTAGCAGATGGGGCACCCTTGGTAAAAGCGCCCCTGAAATTAGTACGCTATGTGCACCCCATTAACTCTGGCATATCCATATAAAAAATGTCTGACTACTTGTTTTTCACCTCCTCTCAAAGCGTGCTGAATGTCAATGTTTTCAGTGTGTGCAACATACGCCACAACATGCGCCACTGAATAGCCGTTGATGAGTAACGCTTTTTAGTTTTGTGGTAGTTGTTGGCTGGTAAAATGGTCATGGTATTTTTGGGGAGAAACTTAAACCTGTACATAGCCATGCATACAGATGGCAGAGTGATGAGCTGAAAAGGATCGATGCTTTGGGTAGTTACATTTCTCTTTTGTCGCTTACAGTACTTTGTCATCTTTTTTCTAGTCATCTCCATCACGCGCTCTCTGTAATGCTCACAGGCCTGTCTCAAAACATGGACGTCCTGCATACAGTACGATTTTAACGAGGCCTTAAAATCCAAAGTAGTGCGTTTCTGCGTCTCATACCACTCCAAGAAATCCTTTTTGTCACTAGGCATCATATATTCAACCCCGTAATACTCAACAGACAGTAAAGGCATCATATCGTTTTGATTTTCCTTGGTGTTGAAGAAATGGGGAAAATGACCCTTTGAACGCGAGAACCCTAACCCCAACTTAATCTCATCAGCAGGAAGTTAAGAGAATCTATGAAACTGAATTTTAAGTCAGGCAGCATCACACACACAAGAGTCGACCACCTTGAGTAATCATTTTTATGCGCAGCTTTTCATTAATCAAGTTCTTAACAATAAAGTACCCGTCGTATCTGCCGGCATTATGAGCTATCAAGGTGTACCCGTCAAATTTACCACTGGTAAAGAAGCTAACAAACTCCTGTGTACAGGTTTTACCCACAAACTCCCAGGAATTAGCGCCATACAACTTTGTGGCATAAATGTAATTGGGTACGTGCGTCCCCGTCTCCTGCATGCATTCAAAGTCATAGAAAACATATAGATCCGTCTCTTTCTTTACTTTGTAAGGTTGCATATAGCAAAGATGATCATCGAATTTATATATGAGGGCACCACAAGCGCTGCACACAAACCATTACACTTGTGCTTTTCCTCTCTATTGTACACAAAATGACAACGATCACAAAACGTTTTAAGCCTACAAAACTCAAGCTCATCTATAACCAACAGGTTGTGGCGATCTAAACACGCGTTTGAGCGACAAAACGCACGGCAAGTGGGGCATCGTGGCTGTTGGTCAACACTCTCAACACAATCGTCTCTTTGACAAGCCCTACAGAAATATTGACATAATTGGTTGTCTTTGTGGTGAAACACTGTACTACACTGATAAATCCCTTCACATTTTTGATACCATAGTAAAGGCTGTCATGATGCAGAATATACACAGTTTTTTACATCGGCTTTTTCTCAAAATAGCACCAATCACCACAACTATGGTATAAGAACCTAATGACAATGTCAAGGTGCCTCTCAAAAGCATCTATACCACTGAAACTGACCAATTCGTTATCAGGAATACCTAAATCAGCGTTTATCTGTCTAGCTTGTGACAATAAACTAGTGTCGTCGTCAGCACCATTACCTATCAGTGTGCATAAGCTGGCGGCAAGACACAAATTAGAGTCGGCATTATTAAAGTCATACAACCACTGCTTTTTCTGCTGAATAATCTAACTGTATACAATGGATTTCAAACGACGTTTCATCCTGCCACGTCGATTTCTAATGACAATAACCGCAAGTTTGAGCTGCTGTGAAGAAAGGATTTCAGCGTTACTCTGGAGAGCAGCCACAACCGTATTGAGAAACATCTCTGCATTAAAGACCTCTCACAACTACTTTGTAGAATAAACAGCAACGTGGCCGCCTTCAAGTCTTAACTGAACAAAATCACCAGGGTTAATATCTCTGAGGACTCTGTCCAGTAATGAATGAATGGCAGCATGCACAGCCTTCAGAGCATCTACAAACAAATGTATACGTTCTAAAATCGTAAACCTAAAGTGATCGATATACTCAACACCGTTAAACCCGGTTAGACATCTCTCGTTGTAAAACTGATGGTCTAGTATCACAGGGATGTCTACCGGTTGAAGAAAGTTGTCTGGTGATGGTAATATTGGGCAGTTTGTAGGATATACAGACCTGTCTGGTGGTGCCCTCTGTGTACGGGTTTGTGAGAAACGCGAGGTAGTATCACCGCGTTCTAGAGGAGAGTCATAACCAGGCATACCATTCTGGGGTGTGTGTACCTGCACCTCTTGGGCCTTCTAAGGGATCGTCATAGTGTTGCTCGTGTTGTTGCATCGTTGGCTGTTGCGCTGTGTCTGGGGCTTTTGCTCTGTTAACCCTTCAGCGGGTCCTGGGTGGTAAAGATCTCTTAGAGACCGACAACGTTTTCAGTTTCCTTTTTACAGACTTTGGCCTTTTAAAAAGGTGCTGCTTACATTTAGACATTTCATTCAAACCGCTACCGACCATATGTAGTCATAACGTACTATCAGGTCTTGTCAGCGCAGTCTAGAATGGAAATGGTGTCTCTGGGGTTCTCAGGAACGGACTCTCCGGCCTTCTCAGAGATGTCTCGAACAGAGAAGCGATATTTTGTTTCAACTCAGACAATTGACTAATTTTATCCTTCTCTGGCATGGATAAACTGAATTCTGAGTGAGTATTTACTAAATAACTCAATTGGTTGAGCAAATTGTTTAAGTAGAGACATACACCAGACAGTTCGATTAATGTGTACAGCGACTCTCTCGGCCACTGTCCGTGGTTACGAGATGGTGACCATCCACTACATGTTGTGGGTGTTGTGTGTGAATGAGTGTTTGGCAAAAGTTGACTGTGACAAACTCGATTACAGTCTGAATTTATGACTTGTTGCTTACCGGTGTTGTCTAGATCGCCTATGCTTTCGTCCACTTCAGGTATCCTATATAGAGTTGTAGGGTTATTACCAGTGTTTTGCTCGTGGAACAATGATTGTGCAATGAGAGGTTCCTTCACTGTACTAAGCATAATACGTTGCTTGTGGTGTGTAGCTGTACGTGTAGCGTTATGTCCACAAAGCATACTCTTGATAAAGGCGTAGATTCATCGTGAGGGTGAGAAGGCACTGGTGGCGGGATGCTCTTTTTCATCGGAGTGTCCTTATACGGATGTGTCAACGGGTGACGGTGTGACAGTGATTTACCTTTTCCTGTTATTACACCTAAAAGAGAGAGTCAGACTTTGTATCATGTAGGAATTATAAAAAAACGCTGAAATATACTGTCAAACGGACTCTTCGGGAGATAACAATTTACCTATGGGTAAAACTAAAGTGGATGCTGGTCTCGAATCCACGTGCATAACAACTCACCCGCTTTTTATAACTTATATGTATAGCACAGGCGAATTATATATACCTACAAGTCTGGCTCAATGTGCTAGGACCGGGAGTTTCACAATTGTATGCTGCTGGGCTGGGGTGTATGTTCTCTTTAAAACTGTTCTTTCTTGATTTAATAAATTTATACTCTGCCAACACAATTTGAAATGTGTGAATATAGATATTAAACTTATTTTACTATCAACCCCATTTTTTCATTTTAAAATACAATATGCGCTAATACCTTTTTTGGCCTGGAAGTTGGCTGCTGTCGTCTTTTTCCGTGCGTCGTGATAATAACAGCGATCAGCGTTCAGCCCTACCGATGTCTCGTCTACACTAGATAAATTGACGCTGAAATATACTGTCAAGCTGACACCTCGGGAGATAACAATTTACCTATGGGTAAAACTAAAGCTGCTGCTGGTCTCGAATCCACATGCATAACAACTCACCCGCTTTTTTAACTTATATGTATAGCACAGGCTAATTATATATACCTACAAGTCTGGTTCAAAGTGCTAGGACCGGGTGGTTCACAATTGTACGTTGCTGGGCTGGGGTGTATGTTCTCTTTAAAACTGTTCTTTCTTGATTTAGTAAATTTATACTCTGCCAACACAATTCGAAATGTGTGAATATAGATATTAACCTTTTCTGGACACATGATGTACCAGTACGGCATGTTGTCCCGGTACTTAAGGACACATGACGTACCGGTACGTCATGTATAGTTTCGATCATCGGCGCCCGGCGGGCGGTGATCGGAACTCGGTGCCTGCTCAAATCATTGTGACCCCCCGTGTCGGCGATCACAGCAAACTGCAGGTCAATTCAGACCTTTGGTTTGCTGCGTTTCCGGGTTATTCGGGTCTCTGGGGACCCAATAACCCGGAACAGGATGGTGATCGGTGGTGTGATAATACAACACAAATCACCATCCTGCGATCCTGAGAGGTGATATGACATCACCTCTCAGGATCGGCTCTCATTGGTCGGCTGCAGGGGAGGGCAGTTCAAATTACTGCAGCGCTCCTCTCGTCCTCCTTTTTAGTCTGGCACGTCGGATCTCAGAGCCAGCAACCCCATCTGTTCAGAGATCATCATCCAGCACCCCATCTGTGCCCCAGCAACCCCAGCACCACCCAGGTATTTAGGGAAAGGTTAGGGAAAGGTTGGGCAGGGATATTCAGGGAAAGTTAGTGAGAAAAAAATAAAATAAAAATTTTGTTGCATCACCCTAAATCGGGTGTCTGGTGTCCACAGCACACCTGTGTGACAACTTTTTTGGAGGCACAAGCATTTATTTATTTTTCCTGCGTACGCTGACTGAGGCCGGCACTCTTAGTGACCACTGTTAGCGCATCACACACCCCACCGCTGATCAACTTCGGATGGTCAATTAGTGATTTTGATTTTTTTTCCCCCATTTTTTGCCCTTTTTTAATTTTTAACATTTTTTTTTGTCTGTTAGGTTTAGGGTAAGTTCGCGAACACCCGTGCCCCCACACTCATGCACACCAAATAAAGTTTAACACGCACGCACACACTCCCCTATGACCCGCCGGATGTTCTCGGCTGAGGAGGCATACGCCCAGCTTGCCTCCGAGTCCGAGAACCCCAGTGAGGATGAGGATGACCCCACTTTCCTTTTTTTCATCCACGTCCTCCTCATAATCTAGCGATGATGATGAGCCCCCAAGGCGGCGGAGACACCGCCAGGGGGAGCAAGGGGACCACCACACTAGGGAACCTGTAACCCACACTAGTACGAGCAGCTCTGGGGCTCGTACTAGTTTTCCGGCCCACCAGTTACATCCACCGGAGCACCCTGCCGGTGAACTTGTCTGGTATACCCCAGAGCATTTTGAGCCCGTGATTCCTGATTTTGTAGGCCAACCAGGAATCCAGATTTCCACAGTGAGCTTCACTGAATATGACTACTTTAGTCTTTTTTTCAGTGACAACTTTATAATTCTAATGGTGCAGCAAACAAACCTGTACGCCCAACAGTTTGCTGCTCAACACCCGGGCTCCTTTTTGGCTAGACCCGGTGGCTGGACTCCGGTCAGTGCAGCCGAGATGAGGAAGTTTTGGGGCCTCGTGCTGCACATGGGCCTAGTCAAGAAACCTAGTATCAGGCATTACTGGAGTGGGGACGTCCTCTACCAGACCCCACTTTACAGTACAGCCATGACACGCGCCCGGTTAGAGGCCATCCGGAAATGCCTGCATTATTCAGATAATGCAGCATGTCCCCCCAAGGTGATCCTGCCTATGACTGCCTGTACAAAATGAGGCCGTCAAATTTGTACAGGCCTATATACCTGGAAGGAAGGTCACGGTTGATGAGTCTCTTATTGCTTTCAAGGGGAGACTCCTTTTCCGCCAGTATGTTCCCTCTAAGCGGGCGAGGTATGGCGTGAAGCTGTACAAACTTTGTGAGAGTACCTCAGGGTACACTTACAAGTTTTGTGTGTACGAGGGGCGAGATTCCCGTATTCAACCCCCACAATGTCCCCCCACTCTGGGTGTTAGCGGGAAACTTGTGTGGAACCTTAAGCACCCACTTCTAGATAAGGGTTACCACCTGTACGTGGATAACTTTTATACTAGTATCCCCTTGTTCCAGTCCCTCGCCGCCAGATCCACGTCCGCTTGTGGGACTGTGCGGAAAAATCAACGCGGCCTCCCTACTCACCCCCTGCAGGTACATATCCCCAGGGGTGAGACCCGTGCCCTTACCAGTGGAAACCTGTTGCTGGTCAGATATAAGGACAAGAGGGATGTCCTTGTACTGTCCACAATTCATGGTAACAACATCACCCCTGTCCCTGTGCGAGGTACCGCGGCAATGGTCCTCAAGCCCGATTATATCGTCGACTACAATTGGTATATGGGAGGAGTTGATCTCTCTGATCAAGTCCTCAAGCCATATAATGCCATGGGCAAAACCCGGGCATGGTGCAAAAAAGTTTAGATCAACTTGGTACAGGTTGCCTTGTACAACTCTTTTGTGCTGTCCCTGAGCGCTGGCAACACAGGGTGAGGCAGTCCTCAAAGACCTGATTTTTTCTGACCGGGAAAGAGCAGGCCGGAGTACCTGGAGAACTGGAGGCGCCCGGATTGTCACTGGCCAACACTTTCCAGGTGTGGTCCCCCATACTGGAAAGAAGGGACGGACCCAAAAAGGTGCAGAGTGTGTCACAGGAGGGGGATACGGAAGGACACCACTACTCAGTGTGACACGTGCCCCGATCATCCGGGCCTCTGCATAATTGGTTGCTTCAGGGGGAACTAAATTTATATCCCAATTTAGCCACTGATAATCGGATGAAAAAAACTATGGTTCTCAAACTTAAGACACTAAAATGAAAGAAAAATTCCAAAAATATTATTTAGTAAAACTTAAATAAATAAAAAAAAGTAGACATATTAGGTATCACCACGTTCGTAAGAACATGCTCTATAAAATACGCCCCCAACCCCTCAGATGAACACGGTAAAAAAAAAAGTACAAAAAAAGTTGTAGCAAGCGATCAAAAAGTCATATGCCACCCAAAATAGTGCCAATAAAACCGTCCTTTCATCCCGCAAAAAATGAGCCCCTACCTAAGATAATCGGCTAAAAAAAAAATGACTCTTAGACTATGGAGATAATAAAATGTTTTTTTTTTGTTTATAAAAAAATAATATAGTGTAAAATATAAATAAAAAGTTGATATATTTGGTATTGCCGCGTCCGTAAGAATCTGCTCTATAAAAATACCCCATGACCTAACCCCTCAGATGAACACGGTCAAAAGAATTAAATAAAAACGGTGCAGAAAAAGGTATTTTTTTGTCACCTTATATCACAAAAATTGTAATAGCAAGCGATAAAAAAGTCATATGCCCCCCAAAATAGTGCCAATTAAACAGTCCTCTCATCCCGCAAAAAATGAGCCCCTACCTCAGATAATCGGCTAAAAACAAAAAAAAAAATGACTCTTAGACTATGGAGATACTAAAATGTTTTTTTTTTTATAAAAAGATAATATAGTGTAAAACATAAATAAATAAATAGAAAGTAGACATATTATGTATCGATGCATCTGTAATAATCTTCTCTATAAAAATGCAGGACAGCATATGTCACAGAACACCACAGATTATGGACACTATATTAGGAACAGATTATTGGAATTTGCAATACAGACACTGTTTTCTGATGTAGTACAGAATTGGTTACAGAACACCACAGATTATGAACACTGTATTAAGCCCAGATTATTGGAATTTTCAATAGAGATTTAGTTTTCAGATGCAGGTAAGTATATGTCACAGAACTCCAGAGATTATGGACACTATATTAGGCCCAGATTATTGGAATTTGCAATACAGACACAGTTTTCAAATTCAGGACAGTATATGTCAGAGAAACCCACAGAATATGGACACTATATCAGGCCCAGATTATTGGAATTTGCAATACAGACACTGTTTTTTGATGTAGTACAGTATTGGTTACAGAACACCACAGATTATGGACACTATATTAGGCCCAGATTATTAAAGACACAGTCTGCGGATGATGTACAGTATATGTCACTAATAGGTATAAGAGAAAAATATCTTGCTGCTGTCAAACACACACAGAAGTCCTTAAAAGGACTTTGGGGTCTTGAATAGCTTTTGGTAGTAAAAACAGCAAATTTTCTCTCCCTGCACTATCTGTCCCTTCCTCAGCACTGTCCCTGAGACTGAAGGTAAATAGATTGCTGCTCTAAAACACACACACACACACACATTAGTCCTTAAAAGGACTTTTGGGTCTTGGAAAAGCTTTCTCAGAATAAAAACAGTGAAATTCGCTCCCTTCTCTGTCTTTCCTTTCCTACCTCTGCTCTCCCTGTCTACGTCTGAGCCGAACATAGCACCCGATGATATTCGGTCGAGCATGCTGGCTGATCACTACTAGCGACTTTAAACCTTGTTAACCAATCTGATCCTGGTCATCAACAACTACCAAATACAACCGCTGATAAATACGATTCCGTCCTTGAAATTGCAACACATGTCAATCCCCGTTTTAAGAAAAATGCTGAACTATTGTTAAGCAGGATGAAGCAGAACGCCAGTGTTACAACATGGAATGATAAAGGTGAATTTATTTATAAGGGTGATGTTATTCCTGGTTCTAAAATGATGGATCTTGAGCGCAATGCGATGCAAAGCCACAGACTGCCAAAAACTAAAACCCACCAGGCTGGGTCGCATTTATGCATGCCATGGCGGACATAAATATGCCGTCCACTGTTGTGGGTAATTCATCTACTAGAGAGATTCTGGACGGTTTAAAAACGAGCATGAATAAATGTCGCACCTAATCGCACTCTCCTGACCAACCCCTCCACACCTATGGGTAAAAGACAGGGAAGTCTGTTACCTAAAAGAAGGACATCACCAATGTTACAATCTTCTTGGTTAAGCTTTTAAATACTGATTATGTGTATATTATTAATGTATTGTACAGTGTAACCCTGCTAAATATATTTTTGAATTTATATATGTGTTGTAACATTGACGCTTTTCTGTACGTTGTTTATGTGCTCAATAAAGTTTTTAAAACTCATGCCCAGGCATGAATTATTCAGATTTTGTAGGGGGGCGAAGGTGGGAGGGGGACCTGTCAAGAGGACGAAAGGGGCGTGTTGACGAGTGGGGTTTTGGCAGCTGGGGGTGGCATTTAAATGGCGACGGGGCACCTGTCAGTTTTGATGACTTATATGTATGCTTTACTACTATAATATCTTCAAACTCCCTCAGTATTTAAGAAAATATTAAAACAAATAGAAATAAACATTCAAATCACCACTATATAGCAAAGTATTTTAGTGGTTCTTTCCCGTTTAAATCCTTGTAATGTAGTTCATTAGTGGTACCTAGTTGCATTCTTGAAGTCTGAAGTAACTGTACATACATATTGCACACTTAAGACCTTAAGAGTGGCTAGGAGGGGTCTGGAAGCCAGAAAGCATCTAGCTATTTAACAAAGAGTGCAGCTCCACTGAAGACATTATCAGGGTAAAATGTGTCTTTCTACCACTTCCTCTCTTTGTATCATATCGGTATCAGCTAGGTGCCATGTTGGGAACTGGCCAATGAGGAGCTCGCTGATTTTGTTCATGGCTTTGGTAACTGTTACTTACAATACTCTGTATGCTATCCTTTATATATATTTTATGATATGTAAAAAAATAAATAAATCCAGCTTTCAAAAAGTGACAGCCTGGTGAGTGCAGCCAACTGTTTTATTTGTTGCTTATATTTTATGATAGTTTAGTAAACTTTACACCCATCTATGTTCTATTGTCTACTTTTTCCCTGAATCTCAGAATTCATTTTAATACACCCCCTTTCTATATTTCACAATGGAATAAAAATAACCAAAAAAATTAAAAAATAAACATCTTTGGTCCCACAGTGTTCAAAAATGGCAAAACTATTAACGTATGAGAGTATTTATCCCATACTGAAAAAAATGAAAAAAATAAAAAATAATAATCTAAATGTCCAAATTGCTGATTTGTCATTCCTTTGCTTTAGAATCAAAATCGAATAAAAAATGTAAAAATACCCAACAATATCAATAAAAGCTGCAACTTGCCTCACAAAATAAGCTTTTACATAGCTCTATACAGTAGATGGAAAAAGTTGTGCAAAATATTGTGATTAAAACATAACAAAAAAAATATAAATTTGGTATTTCTTAGGCCTTTAATATACCGATAATGGCTCACTTTATCTAAATGCAAAACTTTCTTGTAATATTTTGGCAGACTCCATTTGAGACACATTTATTTAAAGGTTTTCCAAATGTTTTATGAGGACACCATATGAGTGTAAGCTAAGCCAATAAATAGGTGTTATACACTGCCTGTCCAAAAAAAAAATTGCCACCAAAAAAAAAGCCTTTAGCTTTGATTACGGCAAGCATTCACTGTGGCATTGTTTCAATAAGCTTCTGCAATGTCACAAGATTTATTTCCATCCAGTGTTGCATTATTTTTTCACCAAGAACTTGCATTGATGATGGTAGAGTCTGACTGCTGCACAAAGCCTTCTCTAGCACATCCCAAAGATTCTAAATGGGGTTAAGGTCTGGACTCTGGTGGCCAATCCATGTGTGAAAATGATGTCTCATGCTCCTTGCACCACTCTTTCACAATTTGAGCCTGATGACCCCTGGCATTGTCATCTTAAAATATGCCCGTGCCATCAGGGAAGAAACAATCCATTGAGGGAATAACCTGGTCATTCAGTATGTTCAGGTAGTCAGCTGACCTCATTCTTGGAGCACATACTGTTTCTGAACCTAGACCTGACCAACTTCAGCAACCCCAGATCATAGCACTGCCCCCACAGGCTTGTACAGTAGGCACTAGACATGATTGGTGCATCACTTCATCTGCCTCTCTTCTTATAAATCACTGAAGAAAATGCACCAAAAGGATATGTCACTGACTAAACTAGCTGGTCATACAAGCAGATATTAAAAGCTGAGACTTCCGCCAATATGTTCCTGTCAGGAAGATATCGGAGCCCATCATTGCACCACGTCACGGTCACTCAGCATGGCAAAGGGTCCTACCACTACGCTAACTATGGTGTGAACACGGTCTGAAGGTGATGTGAAGGTGAGGTGAGCTAGTTTAGTCAGTGACATATCCTTTTGGTGCATTTTCTTCAGTGATTTATATAATTGTATTTTCATCCGCACAATGCTCTGCCTGTGCAGGATGCTTTTGTGGTGCATGTGGACCGCGCTGGCGTCCTCCTTTGTACGCATTAATTGCTCAGGATGGTCGTTTGCTGCGGTCCACATGCGGTGGGACTGCTCCCCCAATGAGAAACACGCTACAGTGTTTGGGGTTTGAGCAGCTCCTCCATATCTGCCACGATATTTCTGTGGTTCACATGCGATGGGACTGCTCGCCCAATGAGAAACACGCTACAGTGTTTGGGGTTTGAGCAGTTCCGCCATATTGGCCACTGCAATTCTACAGTGATTTTGTTTTATATGTCTTGAATGTGCCTTCATTTGGCAATTGAACATTCTTTTGCACCTGGAATCCTTCATCACATGGTCTGATATGGGTGGGGCTCACAGTCCTGCTTTGTTCACATTGCACTGGCTGTCCTGCTAGGCATTTGTGTGCAGGCTGGGCTGTGAGCTGGATCACATCACCTTCAGACCGTGTTCACACCATAGTTAGCGTAGTGGTAGGACCCTTTGCCATGCTGAGTGACCGTGACGTGGTGCAATGATGGGCTCCGATATCTTCCTGACAGGAACATATTGGCGGAAGTCTCAGCTTTTAATATCTGCTTGTATGACCAGCTAGTTTAGTCAGTGACATATCCTTTTGGTGCATTTTCTTCAGTGATTTATATAATTGTATTTTCATCCGCACAATGCTCTGCCTGTGCAGGATGCTTTTGTGGTGCATGTGGACCGCGCTGGCGTCCTCCTTTGTACGCATTAATTGCTCGGGATGGTCGTTTGCTGCGGTCCACATGCGGTGGGACTGCTCCCCCAATGAGAAACACGCTACAGTGTTTGGGGTTTGAGCAGCTCCTCCATATCTGCCACGATATTTCTGTGGTTCACATGCGATGGGACTGCTCGCCCAATGAGAAACACGCTACAGTGTTTGGGGTTTGAGCAGTTCCGCCATATTGGCCACTGCAATTCTACAGTGATTTTGCCTCTCTTCTTACCCTGATGCGCCCATCACTCTGGAACAGGGAGAATCTGGACTCATCAGACCACATGACCTTCTTCCATTGCTCCAGAGTCCAATCGTTATGCTCCCTAGCAAATTTAAGCCTTTTTTTCTGGTTTGCCTCACTGATTAGTGGCTTTCTTACGGCTACACAGCTGTTCAGTCCCAATACCTTGAGTTCCCTTCGCATTGTGTGTGTGGAAATGCTCTTACTTTCACTATTAAACATAGCCCTGAGTTCTACTGTTTTTTTTTTATTTGATTTCACCAAACGTTTAAGTGATTGCCGATCACGATCATTCCGGATTTTTTTCCCGCCACATTTCTTCCTCGAATAAGATGGATCCCCACTATCCTTCCAGTTTTTAATTATGCGTTGGACAGTTCTTAACCCAATTTTAGTAGTTTCTGCAATCTCCTTAGATGTTTTCTCTGCTTGATGCATGCCAAGGATTTGACCCTTCTCAAATAGACTGACATCTTTTCCACTACCATGAGATGTGCCTTTCAACATGGTTGTTTAAGAAATGAGAAGCAACTCATTGCACCAGTTGGGGGTTAAAAAAAACTTATTGCCAGCTGAAAGATAATCGCCCATTGCAGTAATTATCCAAAAGGAGGCTTATAACTATTTGGTTAGTTAAATCCAGGTGGCGATTGGCAGCAAGTGCATTTTAGCCATTTCGCTACCACCACAGTACATGTACGGCCCTGGAATGATAGGCAAACATGGTGCCGATCGCGGTAATTAAAGCCTTTAGATGACGTGATCAATTGAGCTCACGGCATCTAAATGGTCAAAAAACCAAAAGCTTGCATTCTCTGTGTCCAATGAGGATGCTGATAATTGATTTAAATGTGCTCAGCCTTACTGAAGAGGCTGAGGACATTTAAGCTGCAATTATTATTTTGGCCACCAGGTGAACATAAGAAATGAACAATAGTCAGTAAAAATCTGTGATTGTTTAAAAAAAAAAATATTTTGTACACTTAAATACAAGCTTCAAAATCATCACAAAAAAGTAAAAAAAAAACTGTTAAAAATATGTAAAAAATTGAAAAAATAGTGGACCACTGAGGAAGTGAAAAGAGATCCCCGAAACGTGTTTGGTTCTATCTAGCAGATTCCCAACAGGATATCCTTACTGGAAGCCCATGTGCTAATATTTTGATCCAAAAATTGGAGCGCTCCAGGAGAAATAGAAAGAAAGTCCGCAAGATCGATTACCTGGAATCGGTGAGCGTCAGTCCACCTCTCGCAAGCATTAGCTAAGGTCACGTGATCGGACCTAAGTTCACAGCGCATCGACCGAGAACCAGCGGCAGCGTACCAACAAACAAGGTGAGACGCCGAACATACAAACCAGGGACGGTGCGAGGACACTGTAAGTAGAAACCAGACTTTTCTCCTCCATATTTATACTTAAGTATTATCGGACACTTGCCATTGCCATTTATATCAAAAGAACAAGCCTGACATATAGTCAAGATTTTGATACAGACGTAAGCACCAAACAGATTGGAAACATCGTATCATAGAGTGGGCGGATCTGCTCAAGACTGTGCACTTTATTTTCTAATCAGGGACCTATCCCCCCTGGGACACTCATGTTGGATATTTATTTTTGATATTTTTTATTGGAGATTTTTATTAGGATTTCTTATTGGATTTTTTATCCTATAGATTTTATTACTCATTTGCTGCAGCAATTAATTTTGATTTTATGTAATTTTGATTGTATGTGATATTAAATATTGTCAGTACCCCAGATTGTACAACTATTACTATTATTATTCCCACGTGGGAGTGCCAGTCTCATATTATATTTTCTATACTTGCTTTGTTTGGTTGAGTGAATCAGCTGAGACTAGAGCACCCATTCCAGACTTGTCAGAGGAGTGAGCTATTTGTCTACAACACATGTTTTCAATTTGTTTTTATTAAAAATATTGACCTGTTCTGTCACCAAGGGTTAGGCTACTTTCACACTAGCGTTCGGGGCTCCGCTTCTGAGCTCCGTTTGAAGGGGCTCACAAGCAGCCCCGAAAGCATCCGTACTGCCCTAATTCATTCTGAGTGGACGCGGATCCGCTCAGAATGCATCAGTCCGGCAGCGTTCAGCCTCCGCTCCGCTCAGCAAGCGGACACTCGGCCATGCGGAGGCAAACGGATCCGTCCAGACTTACAATGTAAGTCAATGGGGACGGATCCGTTTGAATTTGACACTATATGGCTCAATTTTCAAACGGATCCGTCCCCTATTGACTTTCAATGTAAAGTCTGGATGGATCCATCTGAAGCTACTTTCACACTTAGAATTTTTTCTACAATATAATGCAGACGGATCCGTTCTGAACGGATCCAAAGTCTGCATTATATGAGCGAATCCGTCTGGGCAGACCCCAGACGGATCTGCTCTGAACGCTAGTGTGAAAGTAGCCTTAGCTGTTTTTCTAGCTACAGTATGTAAATGGTACTTTTAGTTTCACTTAGGGTCATCTAATAACCCTTATCTCTAAATTACTGAAAGGTCATACACAATTATTTGAGCCACATTCCTATCAGTAAGATATGAATTGAGCTTTAACCCCTTAAGGACCGGGCCATTTTTCACCTTAAGGACCAGACTGATTTTTGCAAATCTAACATGTGTCACTTTATGTGGTGATAACTTTAAAACGCTTTAACTTATCCAAGGCATTCTGAGATGGTTTTCTCGTCACATATTGTACTTCATGACAGTGGTAAATTTGAATCAAAATATTTAATTTTTATTTATAAAAAAATACAAAATTTACCAAAAATTTTGAAAAATTCGCAACTTTCCAAATTTTTATTTCTCTGCTCTTAAAACAGATAGTGATACCTCCTAAAATTGTTATTACTTTACATTTCCCATATGTCTACTTCATGTTTGGATCATTTTGTGAATGCCATTTTATTTTTTGGGGACGTTGGAAGGCTTATAAGTTTAGAAGCAAATCCTCAAGTTGTTCAGGAAATTTCCTAAACCCACTTTTTAAGGACCAGTTCAGGTCTAAAGTTACTTTGTGAGGCTTACATCAAAGAAACCACCCAAAAATTACCCCATTTTTGAAACTACACCCCTCAAGGTATTCAAAACTGATTTTTACAAACTTTCTTAACCCCTTAGGTGTTCCACAACAAGTAATGGGATGAAATTAGAAGTTTCAGAATTTCACTTTTTTGGCAGATTTTCCATTTTTATCCTTTTTTTTTCCAGTTACAAAGCAAGGGTTAACATCCAAACAAAACTCTATATTTTTTGCAGTGATTCTGTAGTTTACAGAAACACCCCATATGTGGTCAAAAACTTCTGCATGGTCACACGGCAGGGCACAGGAGGAAAGGAACGCCATATGGTTTTTAGAAGGCAGATTTTGATGGACTGGTTTTTTGACACCATGTCCCATTTGAAGCCACCCTGATGCACCCCATTTTAGAAACTACACCCCTTTTTTACGATGTTCACCTGACAGGTTAGATCATGTGCAATTTTTATAGAGCAGGTTGTTATGTATGCAGCAATACCCAATATGTCTATTTTTTGGGGTTTTAGTTTACACAATAAAGGTATTTTTGAAAATAAATCATGTTTTGTGTCTCCATTTTCTGAAATCCATATATTATTTTTTTTGGGTGATTGTCTCATGTAGAGGCAAATTTTTTTGTGGGATGAGGTGACGGTTTCGTACTAATTTGGGATGCATATAACTTTTTTGATCACTTTTTATACCATTTTTTGGGAAGATGGTGGGCAAAATTGCAGTTACATCATAATTTTTCTCTTTTTTTCATGACATTAACTGTGCAGTAAAAGTAACATGATCCTTTCATAGATCAGGTCGTTACGGACGTGGCAATACCAAATATATGTAATTTTTATTTTTTTTACCAATTATAAATGTGCAGTTTTTGGAAAAGTAAGATTTTTTTATTTCTTTTTTTTTTAGCCTGTCAGGCTTACATACCATGGCAATACTGATGCCTGTGAACCCCTTTTAACCCCTTCATTACAGCTTTACCTGAGGACCACGGCATGGAAAGGGTTACACCAGAACCAATGTTGGCCGTCAAAGCAGAGTGTCAGCTGTATGTTACAGCTGACACTCTGCTTTTACTGTTCGGGCATCCTGAATAATTGCGGGGATAGGGGGGAGCACCCTGATGATTACAGGGGAAAGGGGGGATCCGATCATCATCCTGAATGGGGGTAGGGATTGGGGCATTATAAACACAACAGATCAGTCCTGATCTCACCACTCACTGAGGAGATCGGACTGCGCTGCTAAATGTCGTGATTGGTCGTTCAAATCTGACTGACAAATTGCAGCAATCCAAAGGCAGGGACCGCATTGATTGGTCCCCTGCTGGGTGCCCGGATATCTCAGCTGTCCGTGACACCTATTCAGTTGCCAGTGTCACCGCAAGTATACTTGCGATGACACTTTCATCTCATGACGCACTGTGTATGTCAAGATGCGGTAACTAACACCATATCAGGAAGTACACAGTATATCATTGCTCATTAAGGGGTTAAACAAGAGCTCATAAACATTAATTTAAGCTGAATTCGAATTACGTTGTTTATGCAGCTTAAATAAGTGTTTGTATGTTCACATTGTATGTGAAAGCAAATGATAACAACTGTAGAGGACAGACATTGAGGGAACCTACTTTGACTGTTTTGTTTTTAAAATAAGTGTAAAATTAAATAATAAAAATTTGCTATATGGCACTTGCTAATATATCTTTTGTTGACATTTTATGTTTCATAAAGTATGCACCCTTGTTGGCCAAGTCTTTTATGCTGTCCACATATATTGTACAGACACTGCACTATTGATTAATGCAGAGTTTGTTAAAAAGTGAGGTATGCTTCAAATTCTATGAACTGCATCATGAGCAACTTTTATATAGCTATTTAATTAATATATTTGTGGAAGATGTATTGTGAATAATTGTCACTGTCTATTTAACGTCATGCATCGGCACCCTAATAATTATTTATTTATTCTATATTTCTAATTTTTATTCTGTTGGTATTTTACATCCCCTTCTTACATTGATTAACATTAATTATGCATTAGATGACCAGGGGTGCACGTAGCCTTTCTGCTGCCTGAGGCAAACACTTAAATGGCGCCCCTGTAAAATATCTCCTGACACCCCGACTGGGTACCTCCATTGATGGATGCTCCTAGTGCTTCCGGAGGCCTCCAAGCACTCCTCTCAACACCAATACCACCACAGGAACAAGGAACAGGAACAGCTCTTACAAGAGCTAGGAGTAATAGCCAGGGGAGTATACACGTATAGCAATCCCCACACACATGAGACAAGGCTCTATGTTGAATGTAAAACAGGGACTCTTTATTGAACACACAGCATTGACTTATATACACATGACATACTGAGGACATGACATAGCAGCCAATCCTGTACAGTTTAAACACAAAACTAACCCTATTCAACAAACACACTGGCATTGTCTGAGACGCAATTAACAAACACAATGCCATTGTCTGTGACGCAATTAACAAACACAATGGCATTGTCTTTGACGCAATCAACAAAATACAATTACCAAAACACATTGGGCTATGCCTGTGATACAATTACCAAACATAATGGGCTAACTTAATCACTCACAGACAGAAACCACACATTTTTCCCAAAACACAGAAAACATCTCAAAACTCCACATATCCCCATAATGTATACATCCATGGATAGCTCTGATCTGGGCGAACAACATATCTAAAAATCACCCAGATCCGAGCAGGGGTTCCCAAATTCCATGGAAGTCACATTTGGCTGACCGCAAGCATGGCTTTCCTGCCCAAAACAGTTCCACAGATTTAGGCTGTGCGGCCGGTCTGTCTTCTCCTTCAAAGTTAGTATATGGGCCATAATCCTGAGGCAAGAGGCTGGCAAACAGGCCCCTCCAAAACCCAGTGGCGAGGTTATTTTCGCCACACATCTCCCCCTCCCAGGGAAGACTAACCAGATACCTGACCTCACACCGGTCGGTACCTGAGTTAGTCTGGCAGTCCACCCACAACCAAATACTGGACCTGTTGAATTTGGTAGCCTGTCTCTGTCCACTGAGTCCACCAAAGTTATGTTGGTAACTGGTACTCCCGGTCTCTGTGTTGCTCCCTGGCTTGGAGTGGAGGTTGCTTTGTGGGCAGGGATCAGCGGTACTCTACCCTGGTGCCAGCGCTACCACGGAAGAAGCCTGGTTGTAGCATGGTTGTTTGGATATCCAGCTCTGCTGCTGGAGGGGGAGACCGACTGTCTCCCCTTTGGCTAAACAGCCCTGTTGCTGGGGGACAGGACCGACTGTCCCTACCACCTGTGCTGTAAGTGCAGAGACCATGGTCCCATCTGCACTGTTGTGGGGCTTACTGTCTCCCCCTGGTACATTAAGCTGCCGCTGGGGAGAGGGGGTAACAAGCTCCTCTCTCATACATACTTACAGCCGCTGGGGAGGATGACCGACCCTCTCCGCTCCCAATACAGTGTCCTGCTGCTGGGGAAAGAAGACTGGGCTCTCTATTCCCTGCTGGACACTCTGCCGCTGTGGGACAGGACCAACTGTCTCTGCCCCCTGTAACTCAGCCTCCCGCTGGGGAATGGAGACTGGGCTCCCAATTCCCAATAAATCACATTGCCGCTGGGGAGGGCGATCGACCGTCTCCGCTCCCAATACAGTGTCCTGCTGCTGGGGAACGGAGACTGGGATCTTTATTCCATGCTGGACACTCTGTCGCTGGGGGACAGGACCGACTGTCTCTGCCCCCTGTAACTCAGTCTGCCGCTGGGGAATGGAGACTGGGCTCCCAATTCCCAATAAATCACATTGCCGCAGGGGGACAGGACCGACTGTCTCTGCTCCCTGTAACTCAGCCTGCCGTTGGGGAATGGAGACTGGGCTCCCAATTCCCTGCAGGACCGGTGGAGAGACCTCTGTCCCATCTCCACCGGCCCCCTGGGGTTCTTCCCAGTAAACCTCCACAATATCTTCACAGCTGAAGAGGTCTGGGTCTGTCACTCTGCTCTCCTGCTGAGCCTTCTCACTGGAGTGGAACAGCTGCTGGTAGCCCTGTTCCAGCTCCATCTCAGGGGTCACCAGGTGGACCAGGTCCTGCTCAATCTCATGAGTGTCGTCCCAGTCATACCTGCTCTCCCTCCATTCCAAGAGATCACGGAACCGGGCTTGTGTATGGCTCCCAAACTCCAGCTCTGAAAAAGTCTCCCATAACAAGCCAGGACCATCAAACTCCTCTCCCTCTGGCTTGTCATGCTCAGCTGTCCTGGGTAGGTACTGTGCCCCATATCACCAGAGCACCTGGTAGGCATCTTCCAGCCACAGCTCCTGCCATGCTAGGTGTTCCAATTTCTTTACCCATTCTTCCCAGGGCTGCTCTCCTAGGAAGGGCATCTGCAGGGCTACTCGCTTCTGCAACCGCTGGTCTTCCGTGTGGAGTCTCTCTTCCCGCATATACTCCACAATACCCAGTGCCTGGAGAAGGGCCGGGAGGGAGGGGCGAGAGAGGACGTGCACCAGGAGAGCTGGGCGGCGGAGCTTAAGAAGCCCCCTACGCCCCTCCCACAAAAGCAGGCTGGATTCAGCCTGCTGAATTTGTGGTTCTGGCTACGGCGCGAAGCCTGATGAGTGTGACTGAACCTAAACTAGCTAAAGTGGCTGGTGGTGTGCCTGTTGCCACGTGATGAGGGTAGGCCAAATAAAGGGGGCAAAAATACAAGTAGGAAAGGTTAGGAAACAACTCTTTATTGTAGAAGATGGAATTACAGAACCAAGTCAGAGAAAGCTGCGGCGATTTCGGCTTTTGGATGCGGGATGTATTGTGAGAAACAAGAGGACTTCCAGCGACCCATTTTGCGTATGATGTGGGCCGGTACCTCATGTTTGGATGCGGCGGAGGCGGCTCCGATCCTGAATGAATGGCCCGTGATGGCCTGGGGGTTGAACCCTAGCCCTGACACGAGGCTGCGAATGTGTTTTACGAACTGCGAGGACGTGAGTGGCCGTGACGGGAAAGGAAGGAGAGGGCTGGCGGGAGCCCAGTTGCCCAGGGTGATTAGCAACCTGTTGAGGACGGCCAAGGGACACCAGGAGTTGGAGGTAGGGAAGTATTCTATGCGCACTGGGGGCCCGATTTGTGAAGTTTTGGAGACTGGCAAGGTAAAAGTGAAATGCTCGTGACTACGGGTGAGTTGGTTTAGAGCGGGGCCTGTGTTGTGAGGAGAGATGCCGCTGAATTCCCCGGGCCGGAGAAAGCCGTAAAAGCTTAAGTAGAGGGCGGCTTTGAGAATGCAGCTTCTGAAAGGGCCAAAAGGACTGCCGTCTAGGGAGGATGAGAGTTTCCTGAACAGGTCCCCTGAGACGGGTCGCCTGGAGGGAACGGGTTTGTGAGAGCTTTTTTGAATACCCCGCAGTGTGGCTTTGATGGCGTGGGAAGAAAAGATTGGGTTGCTGTCTGGATGACGGATCATGAGGTGATGTTGGACCCCTGACAGATACGATCTGATGGTGCTGAAAGAGAGGTGAAGATCCTTGTGGCAGTATGCCAGGAAAGCCATGATGAAAGTGGTTTTGCTTACGTTGCCCCTGGGGTAAATGTGACGAAAAACCTGGAAAGCTTTCCAACCTGACTGGTAATTTCTGGTGGAGTTTTCGGATAGGGACTTGCGGATGAGATTTTGAGCCATGGATAGGTGTCTGTCTAGTCCAGGATCAGGGAGCCGAAGTCCGGGGGGAAAATCCCGAATCTCTCGGCTTGTGGCATGACCTGGAAAAAGAGAGTTAGATTTAGGCGAGACAAGGCATCCGCTGCGACGTTCCTGATGCCCTGGATGTGGGTGCAAGAAACATGAAAATTGTGTTTGAGGGCAAGCCAGGTGAGTTTGCGTAGGAAGCGCATGACTTTGGGTGAGCTGGATCTGCCTTTAGTGATGATGTCGACGACCGTATGGTTGTCGGTGATGAAACGAACTGGCATGTTACTCCATTCTTCGCCCCAGACTTGTGCGGCTGCCACGATGGGATACAACTCAAGGAGAGGAGAGGACTGAATGGCTTGAGGGTCTGAGTGGATTTGAGAGGGCCAGGAATCGGCGAACCACTGGAGGCCGAATAAGGTGCCGAATCCGACGGACGCATCGGAGTACACGGTCGGACAGGTGGGACTCCAGCGAGGGACAAACATGGAGATGCCATTCCATGCCGCCAGAAAGACCCTCCACATGTCTAGGTCAGCCAGGGCTTCACGGTCCAGTTGAATCAGCGAGTCCTGGGTTGTGGCTGTCGGTACCAATTGGAGGAGTCTTGCTGTGAAGGATCGTCCCTGTGGCATGATGCGGGTTGCGAAGTTGAGAGAACCCAGTAGTGACTGCAGGTCGCCCTTGGTCATGGTTCTGGATCCTATGTGAGCGGAAATGGATGATTGAAGTCTGACTAGTTTGTCCTCTGGGAGTCTGGCTTCCATTCTGCAGGTATCTTGCGTGATACCCAGGAAGGTGAGGGCCGTATTAGGGCCAATCGACCTTTGATGGCGCCACTGGGACCTGTAAGGCGTAGAAAATGCTGAGGAGACTTTCCAATCTGTCGGGCACGTGGTTGGGGTGCTCTATCAGCAAGAAATCGTCCAGGTAGTGTATGACTCTGGGACAATTACCGTGGCTTACCAGGATCCAAAGGAGGGCCTGGGCGAACTGATCAAAGAGCCAGGGGCTGCTCGTTGACCCGAAGGTGAGGCGGGTGGCGAAGAAGTACTGGTCCCTCCATTTGATCCCATGAAACCCCCAGAGGTGTGGTTGGATTGGCAGGAGCTTGAAAGCGTCCGAAATGTCCGCTTTTGAGAGCCAAGCGCCCGCCCCAACCTGTAAGATGAGTTGGATGGCTTCATCCAGGGAAGAGTAGTGCATGGAGTATTCTTCTGATGGTATCAGGGAGTTGAGGCTCGGGACGCTGGATGCATGAGGCGCAGACAAGTCATAGATTAAGCGTTTTTTATTGGTATTTTTCTTGCAGACCAGCCAGATAGGGCTCACCCTGTAGACCTGGAAGGGAGGGGTGGGAAAAGGGCCTATGATGAAACCCTTCTGCAGCTCGACCTGCAGAAGAGAATCCACCGAGGCCGGGTCCTCTATGGCCGACATGAGATTGGGGGTCTCCCAGGAATCCTGGGGCAGAGTGACAAGACCGGTGTGGAAACCTGTTGAAAAACCGGAACGCAGGAAATCAACGAAGGCGCAATCGTGGTGTGTATTGAGGATGGAGACGAGAAGGGAGACATTAATGTCGGCTAGTCAGCTTTTGGCCGAGCGCTGGGAGCAGGAGGACTGGGGATGGGCCCGGAAGCAGGTGGAACAAATGTGGAGCGCCTTACATTTGCTGTAGTTGCAGAAGCTGGAATTGAAGTTATTGCACAACTGGTTTTTACCCAGGAACACAATTGGGCGACCTAATTTGTCCAGGAGCGGACCCGGCTTCTGGGGGGCAGAAGTGCTGGGCAACTGTTTGGGCTGGGATGAGGCGTGGGTGTTTGGGCACCAGTCTGATGCATGCAGAACTGACTGGCAGTTGGAGCAAAAAGGTGACCTGAGACCTGCAAAGTGTCTGCAGAATAGCTCCATGTCCAGACAGGCCCAGTTGGTGATATGCCGGAACTGGGCTAGGGCTGCGGCTGCCTTCGCCGAAAACGACCGGTGATAGTCGTAGAAAGCGCAACCTCCGTATTTGTGTCCGAGCTCCGTGACCCGGTATAAGTAAGCGTCCAGCTCCTCTCTTCTAGCGGGATGTGCCGAGCAGATGATGTCGTGGTAGAGGCTGAATGCAAGCACGAACTCCGGGATGGAGAGTTTTTTATTCAGGCGGGAGTCCTTGGCCTTCAGAACTACGGACACATCCCCGCATGCGATGGTCCGATTTCCCACCGTGTCATGCGTGGAGATGAGGACCGCTGCCAGGTTCACGTCCTTGCCTGCGAGTATGTCTCAGCGCAGGTTTTCGGGGACGAAAAAGGAAGGAGCTATTTCGGGAGCCCCGGACGACCTACCTGGGGAAGACGGCTGAGAAGTGGAAGGACCAGGGGCGGGACTGGAGGGAGCAGCAGGCGAAGCGTCCCTGCTTTCGACTGCCTGGAGCCTGGTGTTGAAGTCGCCCATGGCACTGGACATGTTATTGATAGCGGTGTGTAGTTGTGTTAGTGACAACTGTATGGTTGACATGGAGACCTGCTCCGTGGACTCTGTGGATGGCTCAGGAAACAAGAGTCAATATAATTCGGCCTTTCGTGCTGTGGCCGAATGGCGGATTCCTCGCTTGTTGAGCTCGGCGATCATCTTGGGAATGGTCCATGTCCGATAAGAAGAGCGACTTGCTCGCTCCGATACCGAGGACTCTACGGTCGATAGAGCGTCCTCGAGATCGGAAACGTGGGACATGTTAGAGCTGAAAAACGAAGAGGGAGAAGACGAAAGCTGGAGGGGAAACGAGAGCGTCTGAGGGGGGCCGGAGGACGCGTGATCCCCTTGTCGGGCGTGATTGATCAACTTACCTTAAGTCACAGGAGCCGTCTATGCCGCGAATAACGGGGACGGGAAAACAGGGGAAGCCGAGATTGTCACTGCTTCGCCTACAAAGAACAGTATATGATGCTACGATTGGCTATGCCGGACGGCCAGAATAGCGAATCGTGTCCGCTACTTACCTGGAAGATCGAAATAGATTTTAAGGGAGCACTTCACGGAGTAGCTTAGCCACCTGAAAGAACAAGACCGACGTGTTGATTTTGGGAAAACCATGGCTGGTGCGCGACCAGCGGTTTCCTGGGATATGACCGGGCCGGTGCCAGGAATGCCGCGTGTGACTGCTGCTGCGGCAAGCAAAGAGGTAGGAAGCGCGCCATGGGTGGGAATGCATCCCGGCGAAACTAATGGAGTATGCAACAAGAGGTCAGAGAGTGAAATGTGTGCCAGGGCGATCCTGGGTGGACGAGGTTAAGGAGCGGTTCAGGGCGTACCTTTGGAGAAGACTATTGGGACAAGGCAGGGCCTGGGCGTACCAGGCCCAGGGTAGGTGTGGGAAAGCGAGGTGGGCGCACCACCTTGAAGACACATGGGTTGCGTGACCCGAGCGAAAAACAAAGAGAGAGAAGGACACAGACAGGTGATGCCGGATGGACGGAGGGAAACAGATGTGGACAAGTGACCAGAGAGAGAGGAAATTAAAGAGAAGAGAGCAGGGCGTTCCTGCGGACAGAAAGTAGTGGGTGTGTGAACCGGGTTTGGGGGGGGGGGGGGAACGGGAGGGACAGATGCCGGGCGAAGACCGTACTGTCCCTCCCCTGATGCAGGGGGTGTTTTTTTTTTTTTTTCTTTTTTCACCAAGCAAAAGAAGAGACCAGGAGGCGCACAGTCTCTGAGCTCAGAGAAGAAGGTCAGCTGGAGAAACATTCTCTGCATTGAAGTCAGTGGGAGATGTGTATGTGCCTAATCAGCTGCTTAAGTATCCCCTGATCCCTGTGAGACTAGAGACCCCATGCACATCTAAGGACAGGTTGGCGACAGGAGGAAGAGGGGGGGGCAGCATGGCGGGGGAAAGATAGTTTACTATGCACCGGAAGGGAGAAGTTGCGCAACGGATTTCCGGTGGAAAGTAAACTACGATAATACCATAGTTAGAATGTATGTATAGTAAAAATACCGTGCAATGGATATATTGTGAACAAATATAGACACATACATTGTAGGAGCTGGGCAGGGGCACAAGCACTGAAGGTACATCAGCATGCACGGAGACTGACGCGATTATGGGCGTACCCTCAGTACCGAGCCATGCATGCTGATGTGTGACTGAGGTGATCAGGAATATAATCCGTCTGAGCGGCTGCGTGGGAAACCAATAATAGATATGTTTATGGTAATTTATTTGTGGGGAATTAAGTGCGGTTATCGGGGGCGCTGCACAGATATGCCCCTTACAACCAACCCTGACCCCACATGCCCAATGTTTACAGTATTGGCAGCGGTCGGACAGATAGCAGGAGTAAATGCTGGAGCCGGGCCCCACCCCGCCGACCCCTGACCCGCCGCGGCCGCGCGATGCGTTCCACGCTGGGACGCACGGCGGGCGGAAGGGGCGGGAGTGGGGGACCAGACGCCGGCCGCAGCGATGGACCCGATGGAAGGAGCTGGCCGAGCGGTGCGTGGTCCTGCGGGGAGAGGTGGCACGGTAAGAGGGGGATCTGTGGGGACACTGGGGACTGGGTATGCCGATTCCGAGTGCGGGGGGCAGGATGGATCGTGCCGGCGGCCCCCGCCGACTTCCGCCCTGCGGTCACGTGATGCGCTCCACGCTGGAGCGCATGGAGGCAGGGCGGGAGCGGCAGGCGAAGGAGCGGACCGGCGGGGGATGAGGTGGTGGCTGCGGGGTGGTTGGTGTGGACGCAGGAGGGGGATGGAAGGAAGCTGGAGGGGAGCAACTTACCAGGGTAGCGGTGGGTTCTGGCGCGCAGAAACGCCGCACGTGCGGGCAGCTTGGCCGGAAGTAAAGGACTGATGGGTGCAACTCCTCCTACCAAACGAAAAGGCGAGAGAGGACGTGCACCAGGAGAGCTGGGCGGCGGAGCTTAAGAAGCCCCCTACGCCCCTCCCACAAAAGCAGGCTGGATTCAGCCTGCTGAATGTATCTTAATCAGGGTACATTTTTATGAGTCTTAAAGGGAAATTCTCTGAAATGTGCCCTGTTGGAGCCTAGAAAAAATTATTTTAGACCACAGGAATACAGGCCTTAAAAATTAGGCATTCACCTGACATAAAAGAAATTGTGATCATGGTATCTCACACCAGTAGAAATTATTTGTTCCAATGTCGTTTGTGACTATCTGTAGCTGATGTAACGCAGCTAAACCGCAAACAAATGCTACACTACCCAAATGCGCTATATTGAAAGTAAATAATTGGTACATAACACCCCTGCTTCAATAAAAAAAATTGGGGGGCAACTGGTATATCACACCAGTAGAAATTATTTGTTCCAATGGCGTTTGTCACTCTGTGTAGCTGAGGTAACGCAGCTAAACCGCAAACAAATGCTGCACTACCCAAATGCACTATATAGAAAGTATATTATTTGTATATAAATCCCGTGCTTCAATCATTTTTTTTAGGGGACAACTGGTATTTTACAACAGTAGAAATTATTTGTTCCAATGGTGTTTGTCACTATCTGTAGCTGAGGTAACGCAGCAAAACCGCAAACAAATGCTGCACTACCCAAATGCACTATATAGAAAGTATATTATTAGTATATCACACTGCTGCTTCAATCAGTTTTTTTGTGGGGCAACTGGTATATTACACCAATAGAAATTATTTGTTCCAATGTCGTTTGTCACTATCTGTAGCTGCGGTAACGCAGCAAAACCGCAAACAAATGCTGTACTTCCTAAATGCACTATAAAGAAAGTATATTATTGGTATATCACACCCCTGCTTCAATCAGTTTTTTTGGGGGGCAACTGGTATATCACACCAGTAGAAATTATTTGTTCCAATAGCGTTTGCCACTCTTTGTAGCTGCAGTATCGCTGCAGAACTGCTGCACAGTGCAAATGCACTATAATATGATTTCTATGTTAGAAAGTATATTATAAGTATATTTCACCCCTCTGTACTGCACACCTATCGATAGCACACCTATACCAATCCTTAAAAAGGACTTTTGTGGACCTATTAGCTAGCGTTTTGTGTCCCTAACAGTCTCTCCCTGCTCCACACAGCAACCTCTCCCTACACTGAAGACTGAATGTAAAATGGCGGACAGATCAGGTTTATTTATAAGGTAGGGGATATGTCCATGTGCTGAAATGTCTCAATTGACTGTCCTTTACCACCTGATGGATGTGTCATGGGTCAAAGTTCTTCACAATGTAAAAGAATATGGCGCCGGCGGACATCGCAATATGTTCGCCCGTTCTACAAATCGCGAACGAGCAAAGATTGCCGCAAAACGACCGCCGGGCGAACTGCAAGGCCATCTCTACTACAGACATTGTATTCAGTACGATATTTCTATTTATTTTGTAAGTAGTGGCTAATGTTTGCCACTGTTTGGATTTACAGTCACATTCATTGGACGTATATGTTAGGGAATAATTTAACTCCTTTGCAACCTCTGCCATATACAGTGGATATAAAAAGTCTACACACCCCTTTTAAAATGTCAGGTTTCTGTGCTGTAAAAAATGAGACAAAGATAAATCATTTAATTTCAGAACTTTTTCAACCTTTAATGTGACCTATAAACTGTACCACTCAATTGAAAAATAAACTAAAATCTTTTAGGTGGAGGTGTGCATGCCTTCTAATAACTGGGGATGTAGCTGTGTTCAGAATTAAGCTATTACATTCAAAATCATGTTAAATAGGAGTCAGCATACACCTGCCATCATTTAAAGTGCCTATGATTAAGGCCTTCTGCACACGGCAGTTTTTTTTCCCCATTTACTGGCCGTTTTTTGCGTTCCGTATACGGTCCGTATACGGAACCATTCATTTCAATGGTTCCGCAAAAAAAAACGGAATGTACTCCGTATGCATTCCGTTTCCGTATTTTCGTTTTATCATACAACATGTCCTATTATTGCCCGCAAATCACATTCCGTGGCTCCATTCAAGTCAATGGGTCCGCAAAAAAAATGGAACACATACAGAAATGCATCCGTATGTCTTCCGTTTCCGTTCCGTTTTTTGCTGAACCATCTATTGAAAATGTTATGCCCAGCCCAATTTTATCTATGTAATTACTGTATACTGTATATGCCATACGGAAGAACGGAAAAAAGGAACAAAATACGGAAACACAACGGAAACAAAAAACGGAATAACGGATCCGTGAAAAACGGACCGCAAAACACTGAAAAAGCCATACGGTCGTGTGCAATAGGCCTAACTCCAAATAAAGTTCAGCTTCTCTAGTTGGTCTTTCCTGAAATCTTCTTAGTCACATCCCACAGCAAAAGCCATGGTCCACAGAGAGCTTCCAAAGCATCAGAGGGATCTCATTGTTAAAATGTATCAGTCAAGAGAAGGGTACAAAAGAATTTCCAAGGCATTAGACATACCATGAAACACAGTGAAGACAGTCGTCACCATCAAGTGGAGAAAATATGGAACAACAGTGACATTACCAAGAACTGGACGTCTCTCCAAAATTGATGAAAAGACAAGAAGAAAACTGGTTTTGGAGGCTACCAAGAGGCCTACAGAAACATTAAAGGAGCTGCAGGAATATCTGGCAAGTACTGGCTATGTGGTACATGTGACAACAATCTCCCGTATTGTCATATGTCTGGGCTATGGGGTAGAGTGGCAAGACGAAAGCCTTTTCTTAAGAAAAACATCCAAGCCAGGCTACATTTTGCAACAACACATCTGAAGTCTCCGAAAAGCATGTGGGAAAAGGTGTTATGGTCTGATGAAACCAAGCTTGAACTTTTTGGCCATAATTCCAAAAGATATGTTTGGTGCAAAAACAACACTGCACATTACCAAAAGAACACCATACCCACAGCGAAGAACGGTGGTGGCAGTATCATGCTTTGGTGGCTGTTTTTCTTCAGCTGGAACTGGGGCCTTAGTTAACCTCTTCAGGACACAGGGCGTACAGGTACGCCCTTATGTCCTGGTACTTAAGGACACAGGACGTACCTGTACGCCCTGTGAATTTCCGATCACCGCTGCACGGCGGGTGGTGATCGGATGCCGGTGCCTGCTCAAATCATTGAGCAGGCACCTCGGCTAAATGCGTGGGGGGGGGGGGTCCCTTGACCCCCCCATGTCGGCCATCGCCGCAAACCGCAGGCCAATTCAGTTCTACAGTTTGAGGCTTTTTATTGTGCGGGCGGCGGTGGTGCCATCGGGTCCCCGTGGGGCTGTAGGGGGGACCCGATGGCATGGAAGGCAGCGCAATGCCTTCCTGAGGCATCTGCGCTGCTTTCCAGTGATGAGCCTGTGAGATCCAGCCCCCTGGATCTCACAGGCCGGAAGCTGTATGAGTAATACACACAGTATTAGTCGTACGGCCAATGCATTCCAGTACAGAAGTATTGGAATGCATTGTAAAGGATCAGACCCCCAAAAGTTCAAGTCCTAAAGTGGGACAAAAAATAAAGTGAAAAAAAAGTTGAAAAAATAACGTTTTCCCCCAAAAAGTTTAAAGTAAAAATAAACAAAAACGTAATTTTCCCCAAATAAAGTAAAAAAAAAAAATGGCATAAAATAGGGAAAGAAAATAGACATATTAGGTATTGCCGCGTCCGTATCGACCGGCTCTATAAACATATCACATGACTTAACCCCTCAGATGAATACCGTAAAAAATAAAAAATAAAAACTGTGCTAAATAAAAAAAAATTGGTCACCTTACATCACAAAAAGTAGAACAGCAAGCGATCAAAAAGGTGTACGCCCACTAAAATAGTACCAATCTAACCGTCACCTTATCCCGCAAAAAATGAGACCCTACCTAAGATAATCACCCAAAAACTGAAAAAACTATGGCTCTCAGAATATGGAGACACTAAAACATGATTTTTTTTTGTTTCAAAAATGATATTATTGTGTAAAACTTACATAAATAAAAAAAAAGTATACATATTAGGTATCGACGCATCCGTATCGACCGACTCTATAAAAATATTACATGACCTAACCCCTCAGATGAACACCGTAAAAAATAAAAAATAAAAACTGTGCTAAATAAACCATTTTTTGTCACCTTACATCACAAAAAGTGTAATAGCAAGCGATCAAAAAGTCATATGCACCCCAAAATAGTGCCAATCAAACCGTCATCTCATCCCGCAAAAATCATACCCTACCCAAGATAATCACTCAAAAACTGAAAAAAGCTATGGATCTCAGACTATGGAAACACTAAAACATGATTTTTTTTGTTTCAAAAATGAAATCATTGTGTAAAACTTACATAAATAAAAAAAGTATACATATTAGGTATCGCCGCGTCCGTAATAAGTTACTCTATAAAAATATCACATGACCTAACCCCTCAGGTGAACACCGTAAAAAAAAATCAAAAGGTGTAAAAAAAGCAATTTTTTGTCATCCTACATCACAAAAAGTATAATAGCAAGCGATCAAAAAGTCATATGCACCCCAAAATAGTGCCAATCAAACCGTCATCTCATCCCACAAAAAATGAGACCCTACCTAAGATAATCGCCCAAAAAAACAAAAAAAAACACTAAGGCTCTCAGACTATGGAGACACTAAAATATGTATTTTTTTGTTTAAAAAATGAAATCATTGTGTAAAACTTACATAAATAAAAAAATTGTATACATATTAGGTATTTCCGCGTCTGTGACAACCTGCTCTATAAAAATACCACATGATCTAACCTGTCAGATGAATGTTGTAAATAACAAAAAATGTACCCTAAACTAGAACCAACAAAACTTCCACCCTAGTCCGTAGTTTCTAAAATGGGGTCACTTTTTTGGAGTTTACACTCTAGGGGTGCATCAGGGGTGCTTCAAATAGGACATGGTATAAAAAAAAACAGTCCAGCAAAATCTGCCTTCCAAAAACCGTATGGCATTCCTTTCCTTCTGCGCCCTGCCGTGTGCCCGTACAGCAGTTTACGACCACATATGGGGTGTTTCTGTAAACTACAGAATCAGGGCCATAAATATTGAGTTTTGTTTGGCTGTTAACCCTTGCTTTGTAACTGGAAAAAAAATATTAAAATGGAAAATCTGCCAAAAAAGTGAAATTTAGAAATTGTATCTCTTTTTTCCATTAATTCTTGTGGAACACCTAAAGGGTTTACGACATTTGTAAAATCAGTTTTGAATACCTTGAGGGGTGTAGTTTCTTAGATGGGGTCACTTTTATGGAGTTTCTACTCTAGGGGTGCATCAGGGGGGCTTCAAATGGGACATGGTGTAAAAAAAAACTGTCTAGCAAAATCTGCCTTCCAAAAACTGTATGGCATTCTTTTCCTTCTGCACCCTGTCGTGTGCCCATACAGCAGTTTACGACCACATATGGAGTGTTACTGTAAACTTCAGAATGAGAACCATAAATATTGAGTTTTGTTTGGCTGTTAACCCTTGGTTTGTAACTGGAAAAAAAAAATTCAAATGGAAAATCTGCCAAAAAACTGACATTTTGAAATTGTATCTCTATTTTCCATTAATTCTTGTGGAACACCTAAAGGGTTAACAACGTTTGTAAAATCAGTTTTGAATACCTTGAGGTGTGTAGTTTCTAGAATGGGGTCAATTTTGGGTGGTTTCTATTATGTTTGCCTCACAAAGTGACTTCAGACCTGAACTGGTCCTTAAAAAGTTGGTTTTGGAAAATTTCTGAGAAATTTAAAGATTTACTTCTAAACTTCTAAGCCTTGTAACATCCCCCAAAAATAAAATGTCATTCCCAAAATTATCATAACATAAAGTAGACATATGGGGAATGTAAAGTAATAACTATTTTTGTAGGTATTACTATGTATTATAGAAGTAGAGAAATTGAAACTTGGAAATTTGCTAATTTTTCTAAATTTTTGGCAAATCGTTAATTTCTAACGATAATTTGTTTTCCCTTAGTCCTAACAGCAGCACAGATGGGGTTAACTGCCCCCTGTGGACTGGTAGGACTGGCGGAATTTTTAATGAGCCCAAGAACCAATAAGCGATCTTCAGCTCCCTGAAAGGGAGGAGATCGCCCCCCAGCCCACCGTGTCTTTAACAAGCCTAATGTAACTAGGGTGGGATATTTGTGTGCTGCTGTTAGGACTAAGGGAAAACAAATTATCGTTAGAAATTAACGATTCCCTTACGTCCTACCAGCAGCACAGATGGGGAGATAGCAAGAAGAATCCCCTAGGGAGGGTCCTCATGCCTGGCAGAAGTAAGAACTGTCTGCCCAAAAGCCGAAAACTCTGCCACCCTAGCATCTATCCTATAATGAGAGATGAAGGTTGACTCAGAGCTCCAGGAAGCCGCCTTACAGATCAACTCTAAGGGGAGAAGTCTTCTCTCCGCAACAGAGGTGGAGACAGCCCTAGTAGAATGGGCCCTCACAAACTCCGGAGGATCTAGAGATTGGGAGACGAAAGCCTCCCTAATGGCATCCTTGATCCAGCGACTAATGGTAGCTTTAGACGCTTTACGGCCTTTAGACTTACCGGCAAACAGGATAAGGAGATTCTCATCTATCCTGAACTCTCTGGATCTATCCACATAGACCTGGAGGCATCTCGAAATATCCAGCGGGTGTCTGGCTGGAGTATCAGAGGAGGAGGCTGAAAACAAAACTGGTAAAGAGATTACCTGGTTAATATTTTGGAAGGTTGAACCTTAGGCCTGAAGTAGGGTAAGAACTTCAGGAGTACTCTGTCCTGCAAGAAGATGATGTAAGAGTGAATTGCAGAAAAAGCCTGTAGTTCAGAGATCCTTTTGGCTGAAGCTACAGCCAGAAGAAAAACCACCTTTAAGGTCAAAAATCATAATTCCACCTCCTCTAAAGGCTCAAAGGGGGGAGATGTTAACCCCCTGAGCACTACTGAAAGATCCCACTGGGGAATAGGTTTCAGAATAGTAGGCTTTAGTCTTTCAGCTCCCTTCAGGAAGCATTTGATGAGTGGGTCCCGAGAATGCGGCCTGTTAAGGCAGGCCGAGATGGCACATATCTGTACTCTCAAGGTAGCTGGAGAGAGACCTTTATCTAGTCCATCCTAGAGAAATTGTAATATCGCAGGAAGGGGCGGATCTGCAGACGCCACCTGTTTGGAATCACACCATGACATGAAGATTCTCATAATTCTGGAGGAGGCCTTCTTCGTAGACTCTGCTCTGGAACGCGACAAAGTTCTCAGGACCGACTCGGAAAGCCCTTCTATGTTGGGAAGGGACTGATCAACCTCCAGGCTGTCAGGTTGAACCTGTGCAGATCTGGGCAGAGGTTATTGTCCCACGACACCAGGGTCTGCTCCGGGGGGAGTCTCCAGTATTGTTACCCGACTCATCTGAATGAGCTGGGTAAACCAGGATCTCCTGGGCCAGAACGGTATGATGGCTATTACCGAGGCCTGATCCTGACGGATTTTCGTCAATACCCTCGGTATCATGGAAAACGGAGGGAAGATGTAAGCCAGCCTGAACCTCCACGGTATCGACAGAGCATCTATCGCCAGGGGGTTGTCTTCCCTGTACAGGGAACAGAACCTCAGCACCTTGGCGTTGAACCTGGTCGCCATGAGATCCACCTCTGGCATACCCCATCTGTGAACTAACTGCCTGAAGATCTCCGGATGCAGAGACAACTCCATGGTCGGTAATCCTCGACTTAAGCGGTCCGCGATCATATTGAGGGAGCCTCGAATATGAGTGGCAGATAGATGGGAAAGGTTCGTCTCTGCCCACCGAAGAATTACCCCAATCTCTGACAGAAGGGGTAATGATCTTGTGCCTCCCTGCTTGTTTATATAGAGAACCGCAGTCATATTGTCTGACTGAACTTTCACTGCTTTGCCCCGGATCTGAGGGGCGAAGTGAAGGAGTGCTAGCCGGATAGCTCGCATCTCGCGAAGATTGGAAGAGAGACGCCACTCCAGAGGAGACCAAGATCCCTGTACTGGGGATCCGTCCAGATGAGCGCCCCAGCCTACAAGGGATGCGTCTGTAGTCAATATGAGCCAAACTGGTTGGGTCATAGACTTCCCTGCTGGTAGCTGGAACCACCATCTGAGGGAATTTTCGGGTTTGACCGGACAAGAACACAGGGAATCTAGCCCGCAGGGCTGCCATTCCATAAGTGTAAGACCTCCGACTGAAGGGGACGGAGGTGCCATAGCGCCCAAGGGACTGCATCCGCAGCCGCTGACATGAGCCCCAGCATCTTCATGAGAGTCCGGATGGAGACTCGACGAGGGACATAAAGGACCCTTGCCAGCTCCTGAATCCACGCTCTAATTTCTAGAGTCAACCGGAGGGACATCTCCACAGAGTTGACCACGAATCCTAAATAATGGATTGAAGTCGATGGGCTCACATTAGACTTCTGCCAGTTGATAATCCAGCCCAGGCGGAGGAGAAAGGAGATTGCGATCTGAAGATGGTGGGTAAGGGTCGGAACTGAAGAGGCTATGAAAAGCCAATCATCCAGATAAGGAACAATAGTCAGTCCTTGGAGTCTCAAAGCTGCCACCACCGACACCACCACCTTGGTGAAGATAAAAGGGGCAGAAGAGATTCCGAAGGGAAGCGCGGCAAACTGAAAATGCCTGCAAACCCCTGAAATCTGGACCGCGATCCTGAGGAACTTCCGGGAGGCGGGATAGATCGGGATGTGGAGGTAAGCATCCTTGAGGTCCAGAGTAGCCATGACGTCCCCCGGGTTGAGGATATGTCTGACTGACCTTATGGTTTCCATCCGAAACCTAGTTTTCCTTACAAATCGATTGAGGAATCTCAAGTCGATGATCATCCGGAGATCTCCCGTCTTTTTGGGGACCAGAAATACTGGAGAATAGATCCCTAGTCCTCTCTCCCTTGCCGGTACCTCCTCCAGAGCTCCCTTGGAAATGTAATCCTGTATGTAGGATTCTAGAATTTTCTGTTTGGCAGACCCGAAACTTTGCGTGGCGGTGAATCTTTCTGGGGGGAGAGAGATGAGATCTACCTGGTAACCGGCAGAGACTATACCCTGAACCCAGGGGTCTGCAATCTGCTGGGCCCAAAGATGTTTCAAACGGGAGAGACGGCCCCTCACGGGAATCTGGGGGAGGGGTACGGGAAAGTCTAGAGGGGTCACGGCAGAGGGAGGAGGATTTATCCAAGAGCCTCTGGGAGGCCCAAAGTCAGGAGGGTTTCGCCTCCCTAGTGGGTTTGCGGGGGCGTCTCGAGGGTCTACGAGACGGCTCCCCCCAATCTCTACGCCTAGTCTGCTGCCCTGGACGACCTCCACGATCCTGTCTGGTGCGTCCTCGAAAGGGCTGCTGGGGGAGACTCTTCCCTTTCTTGTCGGAGAGTCCCTCCATAATTTTATCCAATTCGGCCCCGAATAGCCTATCCGGCTCGAAAGGGAGCGCGCATAAATTAAATTTTGACACGTTGTCCGCATTCCACGGCTTCAGCCATAGTGGTCTATGGGCAGCCGAGACCAGCGCCATTGTTTTGGCTGCCAGTTTTAGTTGCATCTGGGTGGAGTCACACAAGAAATCCATAGCCAGATTGACTGACTTGAAGGCGGACAAGATGTCATCTCTGGAAACGCTCTGGTCCACGTCTGTCTGAATTTGATTCAGCTTGGAGCGTAGAAAGGAGGCTACTTCAGTGGCCGCAATAGATGTTGATGCGGAGGCAGCGGCCTCCGCGTAACCCCTTCTAAGGGTGCATTTTGCCCTCCGATCTAGAGGGTCCTGCAGACTAGACCCATCGTCTGCAGGGACCAGAGTGCGCCTGGACAGCTTGGCTATCGCCATGTCCACCTTGGGAATGGAACCCCACGATTCCACCAAGGGTTTAGCCATTGGGTACATAAGCTTGAACTTCCTGGTGAGGGCTGGACCTTTCTCAGGCTTTCTCCACTCTGTGCGCATCACAGAGAGAAGGGTCTCATCCGCCCTAAAGACACGCTGTGTCCGGACGGCGGGATCGGAGGACTCCCCCATGTCAATATCATGGTCCCCCGACCTGATGGACTTCAGCAACTTCTGTGTTTTCTCTGGAGGGAAAAAACAAGAAGTTAGTTCTTCTTCCTCAGAAGATGACCCCACCGAACAGGGGGTGGGTCTCTCGACCGTTGCAGCCACTTCCATGGGAGTCTGGGAGGATCCAGGTAGCCTCTCATTAAGAAGGCGCACAACTCCCTTTATGGAATCATCCACGTAGGTTTTCGTCCACTGGAACATCTCCTGCATCGTGGGTTCCGTGGTTGCGTGTGTGCGACAACTTTCACACCTTGAGTAAGGGCAGTTGTCGTCCAAGGGTGTGTTACAGTCGTAACAGGCCAAGTGCTTTCTTTTGGCCCTGGACTTCCGCTGTTGATCAGAATCCCTAGGGGAAGCCATCACTGTAACAGAAAAAGAGACAGGTCATAACACCTACAAACACACAGGGAGGTGGAAAAAAGACCATATGGGTGCCCACCAGCACTTGAAGCAATTTAGAGCTGGAAGAAAACTACCCAAAGCAAAGCAAAATATGCTAGCACAGGGAACTCTGGAGCTAGCTTGTCAAAGCGATGCGACCAGAGACTGAATGACCGGCTCTGGGCCGTTTAAAAAGGGGAAGCCCCGCCCCCTGGGCGGGACCTCCAGAGAACAACCCCAGAGACCTCAAGGAGCTTTATTATAGGCTCAGCTTTAACTTATACATCTCCCAAACTATCCTGAAACTTCAGGAAGCCCATGGAGGAGAAAACAACCGAGCGGTGAGGAGAAAAACCCCACCGCATCGGACATACAAGAAACCGGAAGTGACGTTGCGCACCTGCGCGTCACTTCCGGAAGATGGCGGCGCCCAAGGCACCGCACGAACGCGGCCGAGAGCAAAACGGGGCACCGCTGAGTCTCCAAAACCAGGCGAAAGAAGAGGGGAGGGAGCCCCCCAGGAGAAAGAAGAGGGGAGGGAGCCCCCCCCCCCCCCAGGAGAAAGAAGAGGGGAGGGAGCCCCCCCCCCCCGACGGTACCCCTGTTTAAATATATAGCCGCAATTAGGCCTAAGTAATAGGCAAAAAGGCAATGTAAACAAAGGGGCGATTTGTTTAAAAAAACAACAAGAGAGCCCCTGCAGCACTCTTCAGCTCCCCGAAGGGGGAGCCTCAAGCCAGTCCACCTGTCCAAAGGACAGAAAAAAACACGGTGGGCTGGGGGGCGATCTCCTCCCTTTCAGGGAGCTGAAGATCGCTTATTGGTTCTTGGGCTCATTAAAAATTCCGCCGGTCCTACCAGTCCACAGGGGGCAGTTAACCCCATCTGTGCTGCTGGTAGGACGTAAGGGAATTTGGTATTTTTTTATAAATAAAAATATTTGTTTTTACTCCATTTCACTACTGTCATGAAGTACAATATGTGACGAAAAAAACTATCTCAGAATGGCCTGGATAAGTCAAAGAGTTTGAAAGTTATCACCACTTAAAGTGACACTGGTCAGATTTGCAAAAAATGGCCTGGACCTTAAGGCGAAATAAGGCTGTGTTCTAAGGCCTATTGCACACGACCGTATGGCTTTTTCAGTGTTTTGCGGTCCGTTTTTCACTGATCCGTTGTTCCATTTTTTGTTTCCGTTGTGTTTCCGTTTCTGTTCCGTTTTTTTCGTTCCGCTTTTTCCGTATGGCATATACAGTATACAGCAATTACATAGATAAAATTGGGCTGGGCATAACATTTTCAATAGATGGTTCAGCAAAAAACGGAACGGAAACGGAAGACATACGGATGCATTTCCGTATGTGTTCCGTTTTTTTTGCGGACCCATTGACTTGAATGGAGCCACGGAACGTGATTTGCGGCCAATAATAGGATATGTTCTATGTTAAAACAGAACGGAAAAACGGAAATACGGAAACGGAATGCATACGGAGTATATTCCGTTTTTTTTTGCGGAACCATTGAAATGAATGGTTCCGTATATGGACCGTATACGGAACGCAAAAAACGGCCAGTAAACGGGAAAAAAAAACTGCCGTGTGCAGGAGGCTTTAAGGAGTTAAGCTAGAGGGAATTATGAACAGTTCCAAATACCAGTCAATATTGGCACAAAACCTTCAGGCTTCTGCTAGAAAGCTGAACATGAAGAGGATCTTCATCTTTCAGCATGACAACAACTCAAAGCATAAATCCAAATCAACAAAGGAATGGCTTGATCAGAAGAACATTAAAGTTTTGGAATGGCCCAGCCAGAGCCCAGACCTGAATCCGATTGAAAATCTGTGGGGTGATGCCCTCGCAATCTGACAGATTTGGAGTGTTTTTGCAAAGAAGAGTGGGCAAATCTTGCCAAGTCAAAATGTGCCATGCTGGCAGGCTCATACCCAAAAAGACTGAGTGCTGTGATAAAATCAAAAGGTGATTCAACAAAGTTTTAGTTTATGGGTGTGCACACTTATGCAACCATATTTTTTTATTTTGATATTTTTTCTTCCCTCTACCTAAAAGATTTCAGTTTGTTTTTCAATTGAGTTGTACAGTTTATAGGTCACATTAACGGTGGAAAAAGTTCTGAAATGATTTATCTTTGTCAAATTTTTTTACATCACAGAAACCTGACATTTTAACAGGGGTGTGTAGACTTTTTATATCCACTGCATATACGGCGGATGTCAGCATTTTAAAGATGGTGCCTGGTCGCAAGTGCAGCAGGCGCCATAGCCGCCGGGCTTCTGGTGTTTCAAACAGCAGAGGCCTGAAAGAAAAATGTCTGATGTACTATTAAAATATAAAAATATTTATTCCTTACAGCGAATGGCTTAGTGGAAAAAAAATATCAAATTGGCAAAGTCTCAATTTTTTTTTTCATTTCACCTCCACAAGAAAATTAGATAAATAAATGCAAAGTGATGGAAAAGTCATAAACACTTCAAAATTGTATCACTGAAAAGTAGGAAAATAGACAAAGATGTGATTGCTCACGCTAAAATGTGGTACTGCACCACTTGAGTATCCACAATGCTCACGAGGAAAATGGAGAATTCTGTGACAGTTGACTCCGGAATTATCCTCTGGCACTCATGTCTTTAAAACTCCATTCCTCTTTTATTGATTATGCATTATAACATCTAAAAGTAGAAAATAGAGACAGATATTAGGGTGTAGTCAGAATAGAGTTTGTATGAGGAATGATGCTTTGTTAAATCCAAAACGCGTAGATATATTATCCCTGCATCCTCTGCTATCTGCGTTCTCATTATGGAAACAGTTGCAGGGAGCTCTAACACCTCCCAGCAGCTAACTCAGTTGCACTAGTTGGTTCAGCACTCCAAATCCTGATCAAACTAGGTGGCAGAAGCCTCCCCCTTCACCTGGAGGGTGGCAGAAATACTCTGCAGGCCAGCCCATGTGCCTTTTTTTAGAAGTGCCAGTTCTTAGGCTGGCTATTTCTTCCACAGTATGTCAGTGCTGCTGCTGCCCTTCTTTTTCTCACTAAGTGGCGCTGCCTGAGACGACCACCTAACATTTCCTATTGATAGATTGGCCCCTCGGAATCACAATCCATCACTAATTCTCCTGTGTTCCCTGAGGTGATCATTTAGCATGGTGTCATATATTCTTGTTTCTCCAGGGGGGTTTTTATGTATTTTTTGCTGTATTTTTTGTATCTCTGCCCAGATGTTTGCCCTAACTCAGCAGAGAATTATAATATGCATATAAGGTGTGCAATTTTTGTGGTGTTTCATTCACTTTGGGTGCATTTTTTGGGTACAATAGGAGTGATTTTTTTTTTTAGTGTTGTATTTTGTGGCAGAATATTTTGCTTCTGGCATTTTTATTTCACACTATATTCATGAATGGTCTTTGCTAAATGTGAATGAAAGATTAAAGGTTTTTACATTATGTAGTTAGATTTGCACCACTTTGTGCCATACTAAGAAAAATGTGCACTAATTTTTGGACTATCGTGGAGATGGTATACGTATGGCAAAAGAAGACACAAAGGAGGACTAGACAAAAAAAAAATGGCAAATAGTTGACTTCCAGACAGCCAAATTCTGGTGCATATACAGTATATAGTATATTTGGCCCATTAAGCATGCATAACAAATTCTGGTGCAAATGAAATAAAATTCTAGATGCGCGTTATCTTCCACAATGTATTGTTTCAAAATGCAGCTCACTGTAGTTATGACATTTTCCCATAGATAACTCCATGGCAAAAAGAAGCACTTGAATTTCATGGGATTTTTTTAAAAGCTCCAAAACTGCAAAGGACATCATAATGTAGATTGTAAGCCCTCACGGGCAAGGCCCTCTCTCCTTCTGTACCAGTTTGTAACTTGTCTTGTTTATGATTAGTGCAATTGTCTGTATTATGTATGTGCACCGCTTATCATATGTACAGCGCTATGGAATGAATGGCGCTTTAATAATAAATAATAATAATAATAATAATGCTTTATATTTCCAGATAACAGAATATTCAAATTAAGCTCATTGTCAATACATTATATGCACTGTCCCAGGACATGATCAGGGTGAGACTGCAAGCAGTTAATTAATCTAGACTCATTATTATAGTGCTTAACATTTGGGAATACTATCCTCATTTAATTCTAATCTGAAACTCCCTGGTCCCTGATGAAATGGAAATGTGATACTATAGCCAATGACTGGCTACAGTGTTGAATCGTTACAGTTAGTGGTTGGCTGAAGCAATGAATGTCAAGCCGGGCCAGGTAGTAGAGACTTTGGAAGACTGGGCATCAGAATGGAACTTTTTATTTTTATAACATTCTTAGCCTTTTTTCATTCATTTTTTACTGGGTGGATAACTCATTTTAAGTACTAATGGAATAATTTTTCTGACACTTAGAACGTTAAATTTACAGTTGCAAGAAACTTTTGCTTGATTTTTTGCAATGGCTTTACGTGGTTTTTGTGACATGATGTCATGCCTTGGTGTGATATCCTAGAAAGGATAGACATTGCTCTATCTGTATAATTCTACCTAAAAATACATGATAAAGTTATGTAATCTGTATTAATTATTATAAGTAAGACAACCCTCATTTTTCTTAATTTGAATTTTCTATAGAAATGTTTGAATTCGCTGCTCTTTGACGTCTTGACCCAAAATTCTAACAATCACCTCTAAAAGTTTATTTAATGACCACACTGCTAAATACCTTTTTATTTCTTGAAGGCTTTTCATTACAGCTGAACTTTGTAGTTACAGCACCAATGAACTCTTATATTAGAAAGTCAATTCAATCGTTAACAGGGATTTATCTCTATGGTATATCAGTAAAAGACATAAATGAGATTTGGGTGCATTCCCCTGTTGGAACAGATTGTTCTGAAGTCTGCCAGTTTTATTATTGACCAACCTGTACTTTGGAGTGATTTTCTCTTCATGTATCCCAAAAAAACTCACACGACCCAATAATCATGTGTTGATAGGTGAATTAGTTTCAGAATTCTAATGAAGCTCAGCAGCTGGGAGACAGACAGCTCATCTAAAGATTAAATGAGAAAAATTGCCACTTTTGCTGGTTCCTTTAGAAACTCATTTACATTCTGTCAGCTTTTATTAGGATAGGAAACAGCGAATTTTGAAGGAAATATGCATAGGTCCTACACTGAGCTAACCAATCAGGAAAGGCACCTTTATGTAGTAAGCTGCAGTTTGTTTCATGATACTTTTTTTCTTCATTTTTGTAAGATAGATAGATACAAAACTTGATAGTTAACGCATTAACTCCTTAAGGACCGGGCTCATTTTCACCTTAAGGACCAGGCCATTTTTTGCAAATCTGACCAGTGTCACTTTATGTGGTGATAACTTTAAAACGCTTTGACTTATCCAAGCCATTCTGAGATAGTTTTTTCGTCACATATTGTACTTTATGACACTGGTCATTTTAATTTATAAAAAAATACCAAATTTACAAAAAATTTGCAAACTTCCAAGTTTCAATTTCTCTACTTCTATAATATAGTAATACCTACAAAAATAGTTATTACTTTACATTCCCCATATGTCTACTTCATGTTTGGATCATTTTGGGAATGACATTTTATTTTTTGGGGACGTTACAAGGCTTAGAAGTTTAAAAGCAAATCTTGAATTTTTTTCTGAAATTTTCAAAAACCCACTTTTTAAAGGACCAGTTCAGGTCTGAAGTCACTTTGTAAGGCTTACATAATAGAAACCACCCAAAAATGACCCGATTCTAGAAACTACACACCTCAAGATATTTAAAACTGATTTTACAAACTTTCTTGACCATTTAGGTGTTCCACAAGAATTAATAGAAAATAGAGATAAAATTTCACAATTTCACTTTTATGGCAGATTTTCCATTTTAATATTTTTTTTCCAGTTAACAGCTAAACAAAACTAAATATTTAACAGCCTAAATATTTAACAACTAAATAGTTAACAGCCAAACAAAACTAAATAAATATTTATGGCTCTGAATCTGTAGTTTACAGAAACACCCCATGTGTGGTCGTAAACTGCCGTACGGGCACACGGCAGGGCGCAGAAGAATGCCATACGGTTTTTGGAAGGCAGATTTTGCTAGAATGTTTTTTTGATACCATGCCCCATTTGAAGCGCCCTGTTGCACCCCTAGAGTAGAAACTCCAAAAAAGTGACCCCATTTTAGAAACTACACCCCTCAAGGTATTTAAAACTGATTTTACAAACGTTGTTAACCCTTTAGGTGTTCCACAAGAATTAATGGAAAATATAGATACAATTTCAAAATTTCACTTTTTTGGCAGATTTTAATAATTTTTATAATTTTTTCCAGTTACAAAGCAAGGGTTAACAGCCAAACAAAACTCCATATTTATGGCTCTGATGCTGTAGTTTACAGAAACACCCCATATGTGGTCCTAAACCGCTGTACGGGCACACAGCAGGGTGCAGAAGGAAAGGAATGCCATACGTTTTTTGCAAGGCAGAATTTGCTGGACTGGTTTTTTGACACCATGTCCCATTTGAAGCCCCCCTGATGCACCCCTAGAGTAGAAACTCCAAAAAAGTGACCCCATTTTAGAAACGACGGGATAGGGTGGAAGTTTTGTTGGTACTAGTTTAGGGTACATATGATTTTTGGTTGCTCTATATTACACTTTTTGTGAGGCAAGGTAACAAGAAATAGCTGTTTTGGCACGGTTTTTATCTTTTGTTATTTACAACATTCATCTGACAGGTTAGATCATGTGATATTTTTATAGAACTGGTTGTCACGGACGCGACAGTTTCAGTTTTACATAACAAAGCATAATTTTTTTTAAATGATTGCTATTACACTTTTTGTTATGCAAGGTGACAAAAAAATGGCTTTTTTTTACACTTTTTTTTTTACGGTGTTCATCTGAGGGGTTAGGTCATGTGATATTTGTATAGGGCAGGTTATTATGGACGTGCCGATACCTAATATGTATACTTTTTTAATTTACTTAAGTTTTACACAATAACAGCTTTTTTAAAACAAAAAAAATATGTTTTAGTGTCTCTATATTCTGAGCCATAGTTTTTAGATTTTTTGGGCGATTGTCTTAGGTATGGGCTCATTTTTTGCGGGATGAGGTGATGGTTAGATTGGTACTATTTTGGTGGGCATACACCTTTTTGATCGCTTGCTGTTGTACTTTTAGTGATGTAAGGTGACAAAATAATTGTTTATTTAGCGCAGTTTTTATTTTTATTTTTTACAGTGTTCATCTGAGGGGTTAGGTCATGCGATATGTTAATAGAGCCAGTCGATACGCACGCGGCGATACCTAATATGTCTACCTTTTTTTCCCCCTATTTTTTACCAATTTTTTTCACTTGATTTGGGGAAAATAAAGTTTAGTTTTTTTACTTGAAACTTAATTTTTTAGGGGGGGAAACTTTCTTTTTTTCACCTTTTTTTTTTCCAACTTTGGGACTTCAACTTTTGGGGTCTGATCCCCTTTAAAATGTATTCCAATACTTCTGTATTGGAATGCATTGGCTGTATGAGTAATACTGTGTGTATTACTCATACAGCTTCCTGCCTGTGAGATCCAGTGGGCTGGATCTCACAGGCTCTTCACCGGAAGGCAGCCCCGATGCCTAAGGAAGGCATCGCGCTGCCTTCCCTGCTATCGGGTCCCCGTCACAGCAGCACGGGGACCCGATAGCCAGTGCAGTCGCCGCCCGATCACCCGGAAACGCCGCAAACCGCAGGTCTGAATTGACCTGCGGTTTGTGGCGATCGCCGATATGGGGGAGTCACAGGACCCCCCCGCACATTGTTCCAGGGTGCCTGCTGATTGATTTCAGCAGGCACCCAGTTCCGATCACCACCCGCCGTGCTGCGGTGATCGGAACTACACATGATCTAAAGATACGTCATGTGTCATTAAGTACCACGATATCATGAGGTACGTCATGTGTCCCCAAGAGGTTAAGTAAAGAATGTCAAGGAAAAGATAATACATTTTTCAATGGATTTCAATGGCTTTAGTCACAAAATAACCAAGATAACACTGTGCCATGTGTTATCAGACTCAAGTTTAGATCGGCTTTATCTGTAGATAGATATAGCCAGAGATAGATAAATAAACACATAGATAGATAGATAGATAGATAGATAGATAGATAGATAGATAGACAGATAGACAGATAGACAGATAGAGCAAAAGAAGGCAGCATTCCATAATTCACTGGAAAAATTATGGGTGATTTATTTGGCCCATATAGCAGCTATATGGGTTAAATAAATCACACATTATTTTTTTTTGAATTTTGGAGTGCTGCCTTCTTTTGCTCAATATATACAAGTGGACCTTAGTCGCCGGTCTCAAGAGGGATTTTGCACCCGCTGTGTTTGTGTGTTGCTCTTTTATCCTTCTTATTTTAGATAGATAGATAATATATTGATCTCTAGTATAAAGTATGTAACATAAAATTCAATATTCAATAAAAACCAGAACACTCAGAGCAAAAAAATCTTAAAACAAGAAAGAATAAAATAACAAGCATTAGCTAATAAAACCTAACTCACAGACTAAATAAAGCTTCACAAGATTTGCCAGTATGGTCTTTAATAGTTAACCCTTTGCCTACTACCGCATGACTTTATATGTCACAGCGATAGGCTCATATCCGTAACCCGCCGTATAAAAGCATCGGGTTACATCACAATCTGCCGGCAACCCGTGCCTCTGCACATTGCTGTGACCATGCTGTCATTAGACAGCTGCAGTCACAGGGAGATGTGCAATGACCTGCAGAAGAGGTCAGGCAACAATAGATGCTTGTAGCTTTTTGCTACAAGTGTCTATCACATTGGAAAATCCGGCAGGGAGAACTTTTTCTTATGTAAGAGGGCCACCTGCTGGCTATGAAATTAACTGTCAGCCTGCAGGCTGGGAATTAACCTTTTCCTGCCTTTGCTGTGGCAGGAAGGGGTTAATTCACTTAAAAAATAAGTAAATAAAAAGTAAAAAATAAATAAATAATTATAAAACCTTAAAAAACATAATATAATGAAAAATACTGAATTATAGCAATAGTTACTTGTATTCGCAATAGTATAGAAGACTACATAGATACCCATTGTTCTTGACTTGGTTGTCATGTTACTGTATGAAGGAATCTTTCTTTACAAACAAAATAATTCTGAAATCACCTATTTTAGTTGTCTTCTACCAAATTGGTTATTTTACAATTTATAGCTATTGGAATAAGCTCTAGTACTTTTATCTTCTTAAACACTAGTCATGAAATTGCTCATAGTCAATTGTACAGTTAATTTAGAGCCTATGAAAATGGAGGGATTATTCAAGTGAAAAGACTACACTTATGAAAGTCTACAAATTATGATTGCTTTGTTTTAAGGCCACTGTGGGGCAGCATGGTGGCTCAGTGTAGAGAACTGGCTGTTACCAGCACTGGGGTTCTAGGTTCGAATCTGACCAAAGACTATGGGGCACATTTATTGATTGGCAATTTACATGCCAGTCTTAAAGTGGTTGACTCACTTCAGCAAGTGGCATTTATAATGTAGAGAAAGTTAATACAAGCCACTTACTAATGTATTGTTATTATCCATATTGCTTCCTTTGTTGGCTGGATTCATTTTTCCATCACATTATACACAGCTAGTTTACATGGTTATGACCACCCTGCAATCCATCAGTGGTGGTCGTGCTTACACACTATAGGAAAAAGCGCCAGCCACTCTGGGGTCTGGGACCGTGGGACCACACATAGGTTGGTGCTTTTTCCTAAAATGTGCAAGCACAGCCACCACTGCTGGATTGCAGGGTGCTCATAATCATGGAAACAAGCAGTTTATAAAATGATTGAAAAATGAATCCAGCCAACAATGGAAGCAATATGGATAATAATACATTAGTAAGTGGATTGTATTAACTTCATCTACATAATAAATGCTATTTGCTGAAGTGAGACAACTAGTGTTGATCGAGCAACATAGTGCTCGGGGGCTCAGGCCAAACACATCAGGATGCTCAGGTGCTCTACCGAGCACCCGAGTATAATGGAAGTCAATGGGAGAACCCGAGCATTAAACCAGGCACACCCTGCTCTGAAGAGGGGAGGGTGCCTGGTTCATAGAAAAAAGGTCAGAAATTGGTTTAAAAACCACCGAAGTGGTTCGGGAACAGCATGGGAAGGATGTCTGGATGCATCTTTGATTCCCAGGTCACTGCTGGGAACGATGTTGTCCGAGTAGTACACTACTTTTACAGACTGACAATAATACGCACAAAACCGAAGATAAAATCAATTTTAAAGGAAACATTGTTAGGAAACATTCTTTCCTGTATATTTACTTGTATATAAAGTGCAAGTGCTGCCAAAAATTACAAGGAAGAGGCACTCCGATACAACCTGTATATCACATAAAGGAGGGCCTCATTCACATTGTGGTACAATTGGTACAAATCTATTTAAATGTCTGCCCTATCAACTTTTGATGTTATTTTCAGCGCATCAACTGTGACCACGGGTAAAGGGGAATCATGGTTCGATTCCGGAGAGGGAGCCTGAGAAATGGCTATGGCTGCCACGTCCAAGCAATGCAGCATGCGTGCAAATTACCTATTAGGTATAATTAGGTGAGGGCCTGCAGGTGAGCTGACCCTGTAAAAGATTGTAGGTGAGGGCCTGCAGGTGAGATGACCCTCTAAAAACATTATATGTGAGGGTGTGCAGGTGATCTGACCCTCTAAAAAATTATATGCCGCTAAGCTGACCCTCTAAAACATTATGGTTGAGGGCATGCTGCTTAGCTGACCATTGAAAAAATTTACAGTGTTCAGAGCAGGCCGGGTCGCCTGAATACTTCAGCTAGGAATAATGGAATAGGACTCCGGTTCTATTTTGCTAGTATTCGGAACTGGGGTCATGATTAAGAGGGACGGCCGGCAGCATCCGTATTGCGCCACTAGAGGTGAAATTCTTGGACCGGCAAAAGATGAACCAAAGCAAAAGCATTTGCCAAGAATGTTTTCATTAATCAAAAATAAAAGTCGGAGGTTCGAAGACGATCAGACACCATTGTAGTTCCAACCATAAACGATGACGACCGGCAATCCGTCGGTGTTATTCCCATGACCTGCCGAGCTGCTTTGAGGAAAACAAAGTCTTCCCGGGGAGTATGGTTTCAAAGCTGACAAAGTACACTGTATGTCACAGATACATTTTTAAAGCGCACACGTTACACTGTAGATGTGGCCCTGGTATGGTCATTGTCAGTAGTGGACACCGTCTACGGAAAAATTACATTGTATGTCACAGAACATTTTTTGAAGCGCACACATTACACTGCAGATGTGGCTCTGGTATTGTCATTGTCAGAAGCGGACACCGTCTATTGAAAAATTACATTGTATGTCACAGATACATTTTTGAAGCGCACACGTTACACTGCAGAAGTGGCCCATACCAGGTCACTGTCAGAAGCGGACACCATCTACAGAAAAATTACAATGTATGTCACAGATACATTTTTTAAGAGCACACGTTACACTGCAGATGTGGCCCTGGTAAGGTCACTGTCAGAAGCGGACACCGTCTATGGAAAAATTACATTGTATGTCACAGAACATTTTTTGAAGCACACACGTTACAGAGATGTGGTGCAGCTAATCTCACTGTCCTCAGCGGACACCGTCTATTGAAAAAGTAAACTGGATTTCACAGATATTTTTTGGATGCACACACTTTACACTGGAGATGTGGCACAGCTAATGTCACTGTCCCCAGCAGACACCGTCTATTGAAAAAGTACACTGTATGTCACTGATATTTTAGAGATGCGCACATTTTACACAGGAGATGTGGCGCAGCTAATCTCACTGTCCGCAGCGGACACCTTCTATTGAAAAAGTACACTGAATGTGACAGATATTTTTTGGATGCGCACACTTAACACTGGAGAGGTGGCACAGCTAATCTCACTGTCCGCAGCGGAGACTATCTACGGAAAAAGTACACTGGATGTCACAGATATTTTTGGGATGCGCACACTTTATACAGGAGATGTGGCATGGATAATTTAACTGTCTGCAGTGGACACAGTCTATGGAAAAAGTACATTGGATGTCACAAATAATTTTTGGATGCGCACACTTTACACAGGAGATGTGGCACGGATAATTCAACTGTCCGCAGCGGACACCGTATCCGGAAAACATACAGTGGTTGTCACAGATATTTTTGGGATGCGCACACTTTATACAGGAGATGTGGCACGGATAATTTAACTGTCCGCAGTGGACACCGTCTATTGAAAAAATACACTGGATGTCACTGATATTTTAGGGAAGCGCAGACTTTACACAGGGGATGTGGCACGGATAATTTAACTGTCCACAGTGGACACCATCTATGGAAAAAGTGTACTGGATGTCACTGATATTTTAGGGCTGCACACACTTTACACAGGAGATGTGGCCCAGATAATTTAACTGCCCGCAGCGGAAACAGTCTATTGAAAAAGTACACTGGATGTTACTCATATTTTAGCGATGCAAACACTTTACACAGGTGATGTGGCGCAAATAATTTAACTGTCTGCAGCGGCCTATTACATGGTATTTAGCGCTAAAAATATATATTGCTGCTGTCACACACAATAGTCCTCAAAGGACTTTTGGGTCTCTGAAAAGTTTTTTGTATAAATATCTTCCTATCACACTCCCTACACTGTCTGTCCCTTCCTATACACAGCTCTCCCTAAGACTGAGCAATTTAGCGCAGGTTTCTCTACAAACATATATTGCTGCAGTCACACACAATAGTCCTTACAAGGACTTTTGGGTCTCTGAAACGTTTTTGTACAAAAAAAATTCAATTACATTCCCTACACTCTCTGTCCCTTCCTATGCTCAGCTCTCCATGACTACGAATGAGCCTAACATGCGTCATCAGGTGCTATACAGCACCCGATGACGCTTTTCGGCCAGCCAATCACTGTAATGCCAGTAGCCATGTTGGCTACTGGCAAAACAGTGAGGGCAGAACTTATATGCACGTTTATTAGCTGCGTAGCAGTCAAGAAACGTGCGTGGAGGAGACTCGAGCAGGTTTTCTGCCGAGCATGCTTGATCATCACTAGAGACCACCCATTTAATTATGTCTGCGCTGCTGGAGGAAGTGCCAAACTTATGTGGAGGCGCAACTTTGTTGATTCCTCCAGCAGGATGTACGACAATCTAAAATCTATGCCAGCTCTCTTGCTGGCGTACATTTAAGTAATTTTGCATGCCAAAAACTGGCATACAAAAAAATGAATAAGACGGGCCGGCTGGCCCGCCCTCTTCCTCGCTCACACACTGCCCCCTTTTTTCAGACCTGTCGGGAAAGTGACGTGCGCGGGGGAAAGTAGCAGATTTTGTTCCAAAATGGCTTGCAACAAAATCTGCGACTGATATACATACACGTGGCATATATCAGTGCATAAATGGGCGCCAACTTCTGCATGACAACATCTACCACACTCCAAAGACATACTGATAGGGAACACAGATTGTGAGCTTCGACGGGGACAGCAAATTATGGTACTATAAAGCACTGCAAAATATGTCAGCAACACCATGCAAGTGATCTACAATATATATATATATATATATTTGTGGTCAGGGCGACGGCCCTTGAACGTACAACACGGAGCTTACCGAAGGCTGGTTAATGCCGGGAGCCCGGAGCGAGGGTAGGCCTAAAAGGGGGCCTACCCCAATAGAACTGAAGAGAAAAAGGGACGGGTGGGAGGGGTAACTGGCTGCACGTCCCCTCTGTAACTCCCGCCGAGGTTATAAGGGCAGAGGGGGCGTGGCCTCTGCCCCTCCCACAAATACAGGCTGCCCGGCAGCCCTAACCACTTGTGGTCAGGGCGACGGCCCTTGAACGTACAACACGGAGCTTACCGAAGGCTGGTTAATGCCGGGAGCCCGGAGTGAGGGTAGGCCTAAAAGGGGCCAAAAATGGAGACATAATCATACTGTTAAACACTTTATTGTAGCATTACAGGGCAAGTGAACAGAACGCATCACGAATCTCGGATTGAGGGTTCGGTACATATCTGGAGAAACACGACGATCTCCACCGCCCCATACTCCTGATGACATGCGGTGGTATTTTGTGCCTAGAAGCAGCGGAGGCCGCCCCAATGCGAAAGGAGTGGCTCGAGATGGCCTTGGGATCCTGACCCAACCCTGCAACCAAGGAGCGGACATGGGACATGAACTGAGACTTGGACAATGGACCCCCCTTAAAGGGAAGTAGAGGACTATCTGGAGCAGCCGCCTGCAGCCAACTGCTGTAGCGCATTGACCGGGCACCAGTCGTTGTGCGAGGGGTAAAACCTCACAAGCGTTGGAGGTCCTGTTTGAGCGGTCTTGGTAGACAGGATACTCAGGATAAAATGGTCGTGATGCCAGGTCAGGTGCTGCTTCTGGAGATGAAGGCTGTGCCGGACGGCAGTGGTAAATTCCCCCGGCCGGAGGAACCCGTAAAAACCCCAGGTATAGGGCGGCTTTAATGACTGTGCTAACCAAAGGCCCAAAAGGATTACCATCCAGAGCCAAGGACAACTGCCTAAACAAAGAGCCGGACATAGGTTGAAGGACCACTGGCCTACTTGTACCAGCTTTCTCAATGCCCCGGAGCGTGGCCTTGATGGCCTGCGATGTGAAAAAAGATACTCGGGCAGGGTTGTTCAATGTGAATTGATGCTGAATTCCTGCCAAGTAAAGGCGGATGGTGTTGTGCGCAAGACCGAGGTTGGCATGACAATGCGCGATAAATGCCATCATGAATGACACGTCATCCACGTTGCCTTGTGGATGATTCTTTGCAAACTCCTTATAAAGGTTCCAGCCCGTGCGATAATTTCTGACAGTGTTCCCAGAAAGGCTTTGGTGCAAGAGATCTGTGGCTGTCCCGATCAAAGCCGTTAATCCCACACCAGGTCGCTGTAAACTGGAATGCCCGCCCCGGTTGCGTCTGCATGCGGCATAACCTGAAAAAAGACATTAGCGTTAAACCGGGACAGCGCATCCGCACCCGTATTCATGGAACCCTGAATGTGGGAGCACTCAAAGCAAAAATTATGCACCATGGACAGCCACACCAACCTGCACATGAGAGTCATGATCTTAGGGGATTTAGCTCTGCCACTACGGATGATGTCAACCAAGTCCTGACTATCAGTGATAAACAACACCCTCGAGTCTGACCAGTCGTGGCCCCATACATGGGCTGCTGCTACCAAAGGATATAACTCCAACAGGGGGGATGACCGAAGAGCCTCCCTGTCCAAATATGGCTGCAAAGCCCTTGGATGCGGCTGCATCTGAATAAACCGTGGGAGAGGATGGGTTCCGTGGGGGAATGAACAACCTTACCCCATTCCATGAAGACATAAATGTATTCCACATGGACAGGTCTGCCATGGCCTGTTGGTCCAACCGAATAATACTGTCTTGCTCTGGGGCTGATGGCAGGAGCAGCAAGAGCCGGGAAACAAAGGTACGTCCCTGGGGCATGACCCTCATGGCGAAGTTCAGCCGGCCCAGCAACGATTGGAGGTTCATCTTGGTCAGTATGCATGCCTTGGACGCCTCCCAGATGGCTAACCGTATCTGCTGCAACTTCTCCTCGGGGAGCCTTGCTTCCAACCTCACTGAGTCCAGGATGACCCCCAGGAAGGTGATCGTCTTGGAAGGACCTACCGTCTTCCCCGAGGCGACCGGAACCTGGAGTGCCGAGAATAATTCCAGCAGGGAGGATAAGTTGGAGGGCTGCTGTGCAGGGTGTTCCGCCAGTAGGAAGTCGTCCAGGTAATGGATGCACATGGGCGCCTGCCCATGTTCGACCAGGATCCAATGCAGGGCCTGGGCCAGACGGTCAAACAGCCATGGGCTGCTTTTAGAGCCAAACGTTAGACGATTGGCAAAGTAGTACCTGCCTGCCCACTTGATGCCGTAGTATTGCCACAGTTGCGGATGGATCGGAAGCAGTTTGAAGGCGTCCGCAATATCCGTCTTGGACAACCAGGCCCCCCTGCCCGCCTTGAGAATAAACTGAATCGCCTCATCGATAGAGGAGTACTTCATACCAAACTCCTCCGATGGTATGAGGGAGTTGATACTGGGTATGTGAGAGGAATGAGGAGCCGAGAGATCATAGATAAGTCTTTTTTTATTAGAGTCCTTCTTAGCCACCACTCCAATGGGGTTAACCCTCCACACCTCAAAGGGGATAGAATTAAATGGACCGATGAGGAACCCTTTTTCCAGCTCCAAGGAAATCGCCGCTTGCACAGCCTCTGGATCCTGTCTGGCAGAGAGGAGATTCTCACACTCCCAGTTGGCATGTGGAAGGGCCACCAACCCCGTATGGAACCCCTGTGACAGACCCGTAAGCAGATGCACCACAAACTGTTGATCACCATGCCCTTCTAGGAGTGCCCCCAGGAGATCAACGTTGATGTCGGTCAGTCATGCCTGTTTAGATGTTTTTTTTAGGACAGGTGGACCTTGGATGTGCACGAAAGCAGACTGTGCATACGTGGAGGGCCCTGCACCCACTGAACATGCAGTGACCAAAGTTAAAATTATTACATATCTGGCTTTTGCCCAGATACACAATCGGCCTACCAAACTTGTCCATGAGGGCCGGACCCCTGGTGACTCCTGATGTACCTGGAAGGGCTCTATCTGGACGGGAGGCCGCCTCGTTGGGGCACCATACCGTGTCATGAAAAATGGATTGGCATGAACCACAAGTGGGGGCTCGGAGCCCTGCAAAGTGCCTGCAGAAAGCTCCATGTCTAGCACAGCCCAATTGGTTATGAATTGAAACTGTGCTAGGGAGGCTGCGGCTTTAGCCGCGAAGGACCGATGGTAGTCATAGAACGCCGAGCCCCCATACTTGTGGCCCAAATCGGTGACCTGATATAGATAGGCGTCCAGCTCCTCCCTCCTATTGGGCTGTGCCGAGCAGATGACGTCCCTGAACAAACTAAACGCGAGCACAAACTCGGGTATGGATAGCTTGCGATTCAGTCGGGCGTCTTTGGACTTCATCACTACTGACACCTCCCCGCAATCAATGGTTCTGTGCTCGCTAGCATCATGGGATGCTATAAGAATAGATGCCAGGTTGACCTCTTTGCCTGCCAGTATATCCCTCCTGATATTTTCTGCCACAAAATGAGCTGGGACAATGGCCGGCGGAGTAGCTGACATACCTGGGGAACATGCCACTGGCCCTGACACCGCCGTCACGGGCAACACTGACTGCGACGAGGTGGAGGCCCTGGACTCCAGCTCCATGACCCTGTGCTGGATGTCAGCTACTGAGGCAGCCAGACTCCCCATAGTGGCATTCAACTGAGCCAGCAATGCATGGACAGTAGGTACTGCCAGCTGCTCGCTGGATGGGCCCGGGCTAGATACCAGCAGCCTATAAAGTTCGGCTTTCCTGGCTGAAACCGGGTGACTGATGCCCCTTCTATTCAATTCGGCCACCAGTTTCGGAATTGTCCAATTCCTCAGGGATCCATGACCAGCCAGACCAGAAACCACGGACCCGGAGATGGACGAGGCATCGTCGATGTCTGAAGCCTGGGACATGTTGACCACGGTGCAATACTCTACGCCCTGGATATCACCTGAGGACAAAACCTTTGTTACTAGTACCGACCCAGACGTGTCTTGGACATCCCGATGGCCCCTCCCCCTTTTTTTTTTTTTTCTACCAAAAACAAAACCGCCCCTAGATTTATGGACGGCCTGATGGACCTGAATTGATACTCACCTGGTAACGGAATTCGACGAAAAATGGTAACGATACCGTACTGGAGGCCCTTTTCACCGACCGAGGTGGAGGCTTGATAATGGGAAACTGAAGGCACCGAGACCCCAACGTGCTGCCGTATAAACAAGAATGACAATCTAAATGCACTGGGAATAACCCACCTGGTTGCGTCAGGCCGTACAACCTGCCCCTAAGGGTAAACGAGAAACATGGCCTAAACGTTTTAAGGCCACCAAGATGAGGACAGAAGGGCCAATAACCAGGATGACGTGCCCTCCCCTGGGCGTGCTGCTGAGTCATGCATGCTGCTATGGGCGAAATGTGTGCAAGATTGGTGAAAAAGACCCCTTGGACGTACTTAGACAGGACACCATGCCGCCGGGGCGGCTGACGCGACATTGCCTGAACGCTTCAGACAGACGTGCAACAAACGAGTAAGACAACCTGGAAGTACCAGGTAGGATCCCGTGCCACCGGGGTGGCGGACATACTTAGCCTGAACGTTTCAAGCAGACGTGTAACAGGAGATGACGTGACAACCTGGACGTACCAGGCAGGACCCCATGCCACCGGCGTGGCAAACATACTTTGCCTGAACGTTTCAAGCAGACGTGCCACAGGCGACGAGTATGGCAACCTGGACGTTCCAGGCAGGACCACCTGTCACAGGAGTGACCAATAAAATGCTTAAACGCTTTAAGCGGACGTACCACATGAAATGACAAGACACCCTGGACATCCAGGCAGGACACCGTGCCACCAGTAGCGGACGTGACATTGCCTGTACGCTTCAGGCAGACATACCACAACGAGGAAAAAGACAACCTGGAGTTTCAGGTAGGACCACATGCCACCGAAGCAGCGGACGCCACAATGCCTGAACGCTTCAAGCAGACGTACCACAATAAACAAAGCGACAACCTGGGGTTCCAGGCAGGATTACATGCCACCGGAGTGGCGGACGCAACAATGCCTGAACGCTTCAAGCCGACGTACAAAAATAGACAAGTGACAACCTGGACGTTCCAGGCAGAATCCTGTGCTACCGGGGAGGGCGACAGAATTGCGCCTGAACGTTTCCAAGCCGACGAGCCACGATGGAGAGACACGGGAATGACAACATGACGTACCCAGAGGAACCACATGCCACAGATATACATATGGGACGTGAAAAGTGCCCGCGGCCAAACCCCCGTGACACATATCATACCCATATGACAACAGGACATACCACCTACTGCAAGTAAGGAATCCTTGGAACGGAATGGTGCGTCAGATACTTGACCAGAAGAAAACTCTGCAATCTGATGATGCATGACAGAAATGTAAATGCACAATAAATTAAATATTTCCTTTTTTTTTATTTTTTTTGTAAACATAACAGACATTGGCGCTGCTGCTCCAGCACGGAGAGCCCAAAACACCGCTCTAGAGCCGGGCAGCAGAAGATACCTAAAGTTAGGGTAATCCTACATGACACACCCAGTCAGGCACTAAATAGCGATCCATGTGGAAAGGTGTACCACCACCATCCCAACTGCAGGTAGACAGTGAAATACGTTTGGGCCTACCGTCTATGCCAGCCAAACCTAGACATAATAGTTCTTTATTATAATTGCTTGCATCCCACAAATTCTCGCACAGTTTACAAGAGTTAGCTGTTGCCACATCACAGACCTAAGTATGAAGTCCCCAAGTGCATGCCCTCAGTGGTGGCATCTGTGTTATGTAAAATTGATCCGTAAGAAGTAACCCATTCCAGTAGATCTATATATTTGCTCCACACCGCAAGGCTACATGAGTTACTACACTGCCATCGTGCACGGCCTGTTTATGTGGCGTGCCGGCAGTTATTTGCAGCACCTAAACAAACATGACCTTGAACCTGGCATTTGCCTTGAGGTGTGGGTGCATTGCTAACTTGGTTATTTCTCCAACGTTCTCCTTCTGGCACTCAATTTAGGGAAACGGTCAAGCCCCAACTACCGTAATTGCATAATATTCCCAACCAGCGTCTGCAGCCTGTATTACTCATGCCTCAGCGCAGCAGGCTTAATAACCGTTGTCCTGCTCCCATGGCAACCAGCCACGTGCGTAGTAACAGCACGCGCTGGCCTACATGCACCTCTGCCATTCAACATGACCCCCGGCCGACGGCGGTGACCAACAAAGAGGCGTAACCAGGGGCGGCGCCGTCGGCGTGCCTAGCAACCGGCACCCGTGGCTGCCCCCGGAACACACACACCCGCCCTCGGTCTGCCAGTGCCAGCCGGCCTGGCCCAGGAGGTGAGCGGAGCTCCGGCCCCCAGCCCCCCCCGTGGATGCGCCGTCCCCGTGGTGAGGAGACGCCTTGCGCCGCCGTAAGCCGCCCCCCGCACCGAGGTAAGAATCAGACCAGACCGGCATCGGAGATATAGCTTACCTGGGCGACCGAGACGAGGAGAAGCCGATCCAATACTTACCCGGATCGAGGCTTGAAGGCGCTGGACGTGCAGGAACCAGACGTGACCAGACGATCCAGGTAACTGGCTGCACGTCCCGTCTGTAACTCCCGCCGAGGTTATAAGGGCAGAGGGGGTGTGGCCTCTGCCCCTCCCACAAATACAGGCTGCCCGGCAGCCTTAACCACATATATATAATATATATATATATATATATATATATTATACATAAACTTTGATTTAGAAGCATTTGTGCATTTATTTCCCTGCACTTGATGAGATTTTTCTATTAGTGCCAGCTATGTATTTATAAAATATTGCATTTGCCCAGACATCATTGTCTGCACTCATAACAGTTTTCACATTTTCATTTGATATAGAACATCTGTTACCTGTCATATGCTCTTTCCTTGTAGATGTCGTTTCATCTTTCAGAAAATTCTACAGCTGCATTTTTAACAACCTTTGTACCTTTTATTGTCCTCTGTGATCTTTCACCATGAAAGCATTTTAGATGGACTTGTTCTCCTTCCGTTATCATTATGTGTTGTCTTTTTATTTTGTGTGTGGGTTTCAATTTTGGTCTGAATAAGTTGCTGTTATAGTACGTGGAAATTATAAACAAAGAATAGGGAAAAGAGTTCAAAGACAATACTATAAAATTATATAATATTTTACTTTACATTCAGAAGAAATGAATAGGAACATAAAAAAAAAAAAAATATATATATATATATATATATATTGTGAGACAGTGACGGGTCTCGCTCAGGTTGGAGGCATGGAGGGGGTGGATGGTGTGGTCCACACCCCTGTTCCACCTCAGGTGAGACAAGCTGGAGGTAATCAGCCTGGCATGGGGCACCTCCCAGGGTGTCGGAGAGGGGGTGGTGTGTTACCTGTGGCCAGAGGCCTGGAGGCTCTGTCTGTGTGGTCTCAGCTGGGCAAGGCTGAGGGACCACAAGGCTGGGAGATAGCCTGGAGTTGGGGGACGCAGCGACGCCTGGGAGGGTCGCAGGGCCATAGTCAGGCAGACTACTGAGCCCCAATCCCCCACAAGAAATACTGAACTGGAGACAGTGGGCGTACTGTGCTCTGTACAGCCAGGAGGCTGTGGGACATTGGCTGACAAAGCCGCATGAGTTCACAGGGTGTGAACTGTGACTTTAGGTGAGTCAGGATATCATATGTTTAGTTAGAGCCCAGCCGGGCAGGTGTTTATTTTGTACCATTTATGTTTGGATTGCTGAGGAGCCAAATAAAGTGATGTTTGGACCAGAAACTTAGTGTCTGGCGACGATATTTGTGTGAATCGCCCCCGGAGAAGAGCTAACCCCCCACAATTGGTGTCGGATGCGGGCAGGTGTCCCTGCTGATAAGTAAAAATGCTGGAAGCCTGCTAGTTTGCAGAGCAGAGACTGCTGGTGTTAAACTGGACTTTTTTTTTCTGTGGTGCAAACAGTGCAGGATTTAAAGGGCCAGAAGCCCAGTACAAGAGACTGAGCAGTGGAAATGGCTGCAAAATGGTATAGCCTGTGGGAGAAATCCTGCGAGTTAGTGATCGGCGGAATCCCGCTGGGGGTCATTCTAGACTCCCGCCAGCAAGTGTCTCGGGTCCTGCCTGGAATTCTGGACTTTGTAACAAGGGGGCCAGAGACCAAAACTACGGTGTCACTGACCTTTGTGACGGACTATGGCTTGGTGCAATGGGAGCTGTTAAAATGTGAGACACTGGAAGTGGAATTTGTACTGGGCAAGGACTTTCCATTGTTTGGGCAGTTGTGGAGCGGAGTTCCTGATAAAAGGCAAAGATATGCCGTTGCCAAGGGCAACCGTCGGGAAGACAAAGAGGTGGAGAGCGATGCGGTTCTCAGGAGTGCGTATCTTCCCTGCGACTGTGTCCGGAGTCCTAGAGAGGAAGTGCGGAGGTGCAGTAAAGCTGTTGCTAGGAGCAACCACAACCTTGATGAGTCTGCGGGAGAGAATGGCACTGCTTTACCAGAATGGTTGATTACAAAGGGTAAGACTGTTCCTGTTATTAACTATGTAGCAGAGCCAGTGACAGTGAGCCGGCGGCAGGGGATACCTGCTGGGCCGGTAGGTAATAAGTCTGTGTCTGGACAGGCGGATAAACCTGATGTGATCGCTCCCTTGCAGAAATCTACAGGGGAGAAGGTTTCTGTGTTACCTCAGTTGCCCATGACCAAAGCTAGTTTTGGGATGACAAGGATCCGGGATCCCATGCTAGCCCGGGTAAGAGATAGCACAATATTCAAACCTGAGACTGGTAAAATAATAAAGGTGCTGGACAGTCGTGCGATAAAGGACTATCCGCTGATTTTCACTGAGCGTGAGACTCCAATGAGAACAGAGACTGATGAATTTGATGTTACAGATACGCTCATGCATGAGGGAGTGTTGGGCCGTGATATTGGGTTGTTGCTGTGGAGTAATGGAGACACTTCTGCAGATAGTGACGAAACTCCTGCAGAACCTGTACCTGTCCCTTTAAGTGAGGATCTAAGGGAGTTGCACTTTGACCTGCATGGGGAAAGAATATTGACCATTGGAAACAATGGTGCTGGTCAAGTGCAAAGTGATGGTGACAAAAGTGCGGAAATGCATAAGGAAAATATGATGTCATATGAAATATGTGGTGACAGTGATATAACTTTTCCGTTGCAGGTTGTGGTCAGGGGAGAAGCGCCCCCTGGTGGTAAAAATGTAAATGATGATGAAGCTTTATTTTCTGCATCTGCTATGTTTCATGAAGCGCGATATGACGTAATCAAAAGGTTTGAAGACATGCATATAAGTAGTGTGGAGCAAAGCCCAGCTCCAGCTCAGTGTGTGAAGGTGCAGGAAAATATGATAGGGCTAGAGGGTGTACCGCACGTACCAGAGGTGGAAATGCAGTCCCCACAATGTTGGTTGGTTACTAAGGAAGTGTCCCAGGTGGGGATTAGCTCATCGGTGCCCCTAGAGGTCAGAATTAATAATGACACGAGCGGTATAGGTGACGTATGTGCTGTGACCGATAGCAACCCAGAGAGTGAAGCTACCATGTCAAGGTCCTGTGAAACAAAGGTGGTTACATGTAGCGACCAGACAGTTATATATGACGAGATGAGAATTAAGTCGGGTGACGTCATCCTAGGGTCTGAAGCCCATATCCAGACAGTTGTAGATGACCTGACACGACAGTACAGCTGCAAACAGGAGGATGATCTCTCTCCTCACGCTCCCTAGAAACGTTAGAGACGGGACTAGCTGTCTTCACAGAGCAACTGAAGAAAATTTCAGAAAGGGCAAAGAAAGAGAATGGTGATACTCCTACATCTGCTGCAGCAGAGCCGAGCAAGGAGCAGCTGGAACCGGAGGCCCAAAAGCGGGGCACTTCCCACAAGCTTGTGCAAAAAGCTGAAAAGAAACTGCTGAAAAACATGGAGTTGGTGGTTCAGCGCCTGGAGAAACAGGGTGTGACATACAAAAAGGGGGAGAAAACCAAGAACAAACTTCAGCGAGGATTGGATGATCTGATGGTGGACCTGGACCACCAGAAGCAAGTTATGTCTAATCCAGCGAAGAAACAGGAGAAGTGTGACTGGCTCCTAGCTGAAGAGAAATACATCTCGGCTCGATATGGTGAAAAACGTGACCAAACAGAGACTGATGCTTGGGAAAAGGAGACCAAGGCCCTCTCCTTGGCTAAAGCCCTGGAAAAAGCGCTTGAGGAGCATGCTGAATTGGAGAGGCTGAACAAGCAACTCCGAGCAGAGAATGAAAATCTCATGAGCTTAAAAGATGAGTTGGAGAAATCTAGGTGTGCTCTCAAACAGCAGGTGGAAGGTGAGAAACCTGAAGAGGAGAGTTCTCTGGAAGATGTCAAGAAGCCAGAGCCTGTTAAAAATGGGACTGGAGAGGGTGGCACTGTGGTGCTGGCTGTGGCAGAGAAGATGGAAGATGCTTCTGCTAAACCAGATGATGGGGCTGATGTGGATGCCGAAGACCACAGACCCGTGGTAGCGTGTAGCCTAGGCCTGGAAGACGTCCCCTCTGCATACAAGGCCTTCCAAATAGCCAGCAGCCTGCTGGGGAAGAAGTACGAGGAGGTGAACGATCAGTTTTCGGATCCGGGTTATTACAATGGGCTATATCTCCTGAATCCTCCACAAAATGAGAACAGGGTCCTGGGTGAGCCTCTGGAGAAAAAGACAGAAGACGAGGAGTCTGCTGAAGACCCTGGTGCCTCCTGCCTCGATGAGGGGGAGGGGTTAACAGGGCAAGTGTATGGTGCCATGTCCGAGAAGGATGAGAAGGCGGTCAAAGAGACTGGAGACTTCAAGAAGACAAAGACTGAAAAAGTTAAGGCCGATATGTTGGTTGACATGAAGTCCCCAGGTTCTACAGAGACCAAAGTTAAGCCAAAGGGAGCCGCAGCCGAAGTGGGAAAAGCCGCTAAAGAAGCAGAGGTCTCTAAAACTGTCATAGTAGCTAGCGTAACTACTGTTGGAAAGAAGGAAGAAGTGACCCAGATGCACGTAAAAGAAGTGAGTAGGGGCAAGCATGCTCTGCAGAAGGAGCCCTGCAAAGCAAAGGAGAAAGTGTCAGGATATGACCATGACTCGGAACAGTTCAGGCAAGAGCTGCAGCAGTCCAAGAAAGGACGTGAGGTGCATGTGCAGGAGCCAGAGGATCTAAAAAGAGAGAGAGATCAAAATATACGACAGCGCATCATTATCACTCGGGAAAGAGTAGGAAAAGAATATCTGGCCATGAGATGGGCACATGAGGCCTTTAGGCAGTTTCGGTTAGGCAAGATGTTGGTTTTGGTGATAAACCAAGCTCTGCTGGCGTGGGTCTGGCAGAACAAAGGGAAGGTACGTGTCACCGAGGTTCCTGGCCTTGGTGAAATAAGAACCGGTAATTTTCTGTGTCAGCGGCAGCTAGTGCCCGCTGACACTGGGTTACTTAGTGTGGCTGTAAAGCCAATCTGGGCCGGTTCTTATTGGGAGCAGCCAAAGAGCAGGGTGGGTGGCTGTTCCCCACGTCCAGGCCAGGTCAATACCCTCTCACCAGCCTCCCGTGGTTATGCAGGTGTTCACCCTCACGGGCTTGAACAAAGGGGGGGGGATATGTGAGACAGTGACGGGTCTCGCTCAGGTTGGAGGCATGGAGGGGGTGGATGGTGTGGTCCACACCCCTGTTCCACCTCAGGTGAGACAAGCTGGAGGTAATCAGCCTGGCATGGGGCACCTCCCAGGGTGTCGGAGAGGGGGTAGTGTGTTACCTGTGGCCAGAGGCCTGGAGGCTCTGTCTGTGTGGTCTCAGCTGGGCAAGGCTGAGGGACCACAAGGCTGGGAGATAGCCTGGAGTTGGGGGATGCAGCGACGCCTGGGAGGGTCGCAGGGCCATAGTCAGGCAGACTACTGAGCCCCAATCCCCCACAAGAAATACTGAACTGGAGACAGTGGGCGTACTGTGCTCTGTACAGCCAGGAGGCTGTGGGACATTGGCTGACAAAGCCGCATGAGTTCACAGGGTGTGAACTGTGACTTTAGGTGAGTCAGGATATCATATGTTTAGTTAGAGCCCAGCCGGGCAGGTGTTTATTTTGTACCATTTATGTTTGGATTGCTGAGGAGCCAAATAAAGTGATGTTTGGACCAGAAACTTGGTGTCTGGCGACGATATTTGTGTGAATCGCCCCCGGAGAAGAGCTAACCCCCCACAATATATATACAGTACAGACCAAAAGTTTGGACACACCTTCTCATTCAAAGAGTTTTCTTTATTTTCATGACTATGAAAATTGTAGATTCACACTGAAGGCATCAAAACTATGAATTAACACATGTGGAATTATATACATAACAAACAAGTGTGAAACAACTGAAAATATGTCATATTCTAGGTTCTTCAAAGTAGCCACCTTTTGCTTTGATTACTGCTTTGCACACTCTTGGCATTTTCTTAGCTTCAAGAGGTAGTCCCCTGAAATGGTTTTCACTTCACAGGTGTGCCCTGTCAGGTTTAATAAGTGGTTGTAGACAAAAAAGGGAGAAGGCGCTCATAGGGTGAGTATGTAAATGATTATTTCCCCTTTCTTACGGGAGGTAATATGCTCACCTGTCAGAGTTGCACCAATTGGGTGCAACTACAATGAAGGCTAAGTACTCGTGGGGGTTGGTTGGTGCCGCCGGCTTTGTCCAAACACCCTTCTGTCGGTGCCGAACAGCCAATCGGGTGAGTATGAGAGCTGTGGGTTTGGTGAACCAAGAAAGTCCAAAAGGAATGGACAGAGTAACGGGCGCAAATCCACAACCAATGGTAGAAAACAGTTTGGTTTAATCAGGACAACGCGTTTCGGGGTACATGACCCCTTTGTCAAGTCTGGTGGATCACAGTGGTTCACCGATCGCATCAGATGCCCCACGTGCTGGGAAACGAGCGCCTCCACTGTGATCCACCAGACTTGACAAAGGGGTCATGTACCCCGAAACGCGTTGTCCTCATTAAACCAAACTGTTTTCTACCATTGGTTGTGGATTTGCGCCCGTTACTCTGTCCGTTCCTTTTGGACTTTCTTGGTCCACCAAACCCACAGGTTTAATAAGTGGGATTTCTTGCCTTATAAATGGGGTTGGGACCATCAGTTGCGTTGAGGAGAAGTCAGGTGGATACACAGCTGATAGTCCTACTGAATAGACTGTTAGAATTTGTATTATGGCAAGAAAAAAGCAGCTAAGTAAAGAAAAATGAGTGGCCATCATTACTTTAAGAAATGAAGGTCAGTCTGTCAGCCGAAAAATTGGGAAAACTTTGAAAGTAAGGGCTATTTGACCATGAAGGAGAGTGATGGGGTGCTGTGCCAGATGACCTGGCCTCCACAGTCACCGGACCTGAACCCAATCGAGATGGTTTGGGGTGAGCTGGACCGCAGAGTGAAGGCAAAAGGGCCTACAAGTGCTAAGCATCTCTGGGAACTCCTTCAAGACTGTTGGAAGACCATTTCAGGGGACTACCTCTTGAAGCTCATCAGGAGAATGCCAGGAGTGTGCAAAGCAGTAATCAAAGCAAAAGGTGGCTACTTTGAAGAACCTAGAATATGACATATTTTCAGTTGTTTCACACTTATTTGTTATGTATATAATTCCACATGTGTTAATTCATAGTTTTGATGCCTTCATAGTCATGAAAATAAAGAAAACTCTTTGAATGAGAAGGTGTGTCCAAACTTTTGGTCTGTACTGTATATATATATATATATATATATATATATACATTGAACAAAAATATAAACACTTGTGGTTTTGCTCCCATTTTGCATGAGCTGAACTCAAAGATCTGAAACATTTTCTACATACACAAAAGACCCATTACTCTCAAATATTGTTCACAAATCTAAATCTGTGTTAGTAAGCACTTCTCCTTTGCCGAGATAATCCAGCCCACCTCACAGGTGTGGCATATCAAGGTGCTGATTAGACAGCATGAATATTGCACAGATATGCCTTAGACTTCCCACAATAAAAGGACACTCTGAAATGTGCAGTTTGATCACACATCACAATGCCACAGATGTCACAACGTTTGAGGGAGCATGCAATTTGCATGCTGACTGCAGGAATGTCTACCAGAGCTGAGTCCCATGCAATGAATGTTCATTTCTCTACCATAAGTCGTCTCCAAAGGCATTTCAGAGAATTTGGCAGTGCATCCAACTGGTCTCACAACCGCAGACCTCGTGCAACCACACCAGCACAGGACCTCCACATCCAGCATGTTCACCACCATGATCATCTGAGACTAGCCACCCGGACAGATGCAGCAACAATCTGTTTGCATAACCAAAGAATTTCTGCACAAACTGTCAGAAATCGTCTCAGGGAAGCACATCTGCATGCTTGTCGCCCACTTGAGAGGGCAAATGCTCACATTCGATGGCGTTTGGCACATTGGAGAGGCGTTCTGTTCACGGATGAGTCCCATTTTTCACTGTTCAGGGCAGATGGCAGCGTGTGTGGCGTCGTGTGGGTGAGCGGTTTGCTGACGTCAACGTTGTGGATTGAGTGGCCCATTGTGGCGGTGGGGTTATGGTATGGGCAGGCGTATGTTATAGACAAAGAACACAGGTGCATTTTATTGATGGCATTTTGAATGCACAGAGATACTGTGAAGAGATCCTGAGGCCCATTATTGTGCCATTCATCTACAGCCATCACCTCATGTTGCAGCATGATACTGCATGTCCCCATATTGCAAGGATCTGTACACAATTCCTGGAAGCTGAAAACATCCCAGTTCTTGCATGGCCAGCATACTCATCGGACATGTCACCCATTGAGCATGTTTGGGATGCTCTGGATCGGCGTATACAACAGCGTGTTCCAGTTCCTGCCAATATTCTGCAACTTCGCACAGCTATTGAAGAGGAGTGAACCAACATTCCACAGACCACAATCAACAACCTGATCAACTCTATGCGACAGAGATTTGTTGCACTGTGTGAGGCAAATGGTGCCCACACCAGATACTGACTGGTTTTCTGACCCCCCCTCCAGTAAGGCAAAACTGTGCACATTTCAGAGTGGCCTTGTATTGTGGGAAGTCTAAGGCACACCTGTGCAATATTCATGCTCTCTAATCAGCACCTTGATATGCCACACCTACATAACTCCGGCAGATACGCTAGCAGCACTGGGCCTTATTAAATCTAGCGTCTAAAATGACAGTCTTAATAAATGTGCCCCTTTTACTCTGTGGAAAACTAGTAATAAGTTCCAACGACCTAAATGTTATCCCTTTATAAAATAAAATAAAGATTTAAGAAAATATAATATAGATAAAGAAAATCATTACAAATAACAGTCAGTAATAGTACAGGAGCTTCTTCAGCATTCTGTATAGCACACAGTGTACCAGAAAAATAACATGGAGCCTCCTCATCTGACATCCAAAGGAAAAAATAACATGGAGCCTCCTCATCTGACATCCAAAGGAAAAAATAACATGGAGCCTCCTCATCTGACATCCAAAGGGTATCCCTAAACTATATGGCGACGTTCAGCGGCAAGTTAATATATCTCTGGCACACAGTGTCGGTGCCAAGATACATCTGATCACAGAAACGTGGTCTAGCAAAAACGGGCAGGGAAGGTACATAACTTTTACTGCCCACTGGGTGAACCTTTTGACAGCTATCAAGCATGTAACCCATGGCACCTGTGTGGATTTTTGTTACCGCCGCGGATTGATTGCAGGACGGTCTCTTATTTACCTCCTCCTACTCCATCCTCTGTCTCCTCATCGGCTGACTCCTCTTTTTCCACTGCTACTGCCTCTTCCGCTGCACCCCCCAAGCTTCGACATGCCAGGTGAGACGTTGCCATGCTGTGCTGCGGCTGTTGTGCCTGGAAGCCAAGAGCCACACCGGTCCTGCACTGCTTTCAGCTCTGCGGTCACAGGCCGATCAGTGGTTAACCCCGCTCAATTTGACAGTTGGTAAAGTGGTGAGTGGCGTGCGACAACGGTGCCAATCTGCTGAGCACACTGAAACAGGGCAAAATGACACACGTGCTGTGCATGGCACACGTCGTGCAGCAATTCATTGCCAAAAACCCGGGGTCCAGGACGTTTTGCGGCAGGCCAGGAAAATCTCTGGCCATTTTAAAAGATCTTACACGGCCATGGCTCGCCTTGCTGACGTTTAGCGGCAACACCACTTGCCCGTCAGACGTCTGATTTGTGACTGCCTGATGCGCTGGAACTCGCTAGGAGGAAGCGATAACAAAACATGTGTCGGAGCCTGGACTACATTGGTCTGCTTACAATTGGCAGTTGATTCTTCCTTGGTTACTCTCTCCTCTATATACTTTGCCCTTTATATATTTGTCTAGTGAGATTTTTTCTTGCTAGTTCGGGAGTGTTTGGGATTATCTGCAACTATTTATTGACAAAGTATGTGTAGTCCGTGTTTTGTCCTGTGTCTGTATAAGCCACCTATACATGTATTTTATTATATTTGGTAATTGTACAATCAACATTTTTCTATTATCAATTGTTGTGTAGTGTATTTTTAGGTGTTATCTGCTTTATAGCTACCTCACAGCTATTACTCTAGGGCCAGTGCTCTTATATTGGTGTTATATAGCATCAGGAGAAGGCCACAGAGTGGCAAAACCAGCTCCCACGCCACTCATTACTACTTGCCCTGCTACCGGAGAAAGCAGCGGATGTCTCCTCCACATCTTGGCTGGCCAATATCTGCCTAGTAGCTCGTCCTCATTGTATAGTGGAGCTGAGCCCACAGCATATAATAATTTTCTGGCTGAGGGAACAGAAAAGGACAGAAGCCGGTTGAGGACAGGTGAGGGCGCGGGTTATGCCAACTAAAGGTTGGTCTGACGAACCCACCAACTCTTGGCTGGGGGTGTCTGATGTCACTTGGGACAAAGTGGATGACCGAATCAACCATTCAAGAACTGCTGGGTTGCTGCTCAAGACACGACCGCTAGATGACACCGGGAGCTCAGGCCACGACCCCTTACTCTGCTGCGACCTCTGCCTGCGCCAGAAACACTAAGGTCTCTGTCACTCCCCTGTGCAGGGCCTGGCACTTCTCTTACTGACATACTGTTAGATCAAATTATCAAATGTTAGATCAAATATTTTTTATTTTTCCCTAATACACAGCAAACAGGGCTTTAGAATATATCACTGCACCGCTGAACGGCAATTAGGGACTAATTATTTTCAACTTTTACACAACACAAAAGGCTTTTCAAAATATAAGTACATATATTTTTATTTTGCCAATAATACACGGCAAACAGGGTTGTAGAATATATCACTGCACCACACAAGGGCAAATATATATATTTTTTGCCACTAATATATGGCAAAAAGGGCTTTCCAACATATAACTGCACCGCACAAGGGCAAATAAGACATACCGTATTTTTCGCCCTATAAGACGCACCGGCCCATAAGACGCACCTAGGTTTTTGGGGAGGAAAATAAGATAAAAAATATTTTTAACCAAAAGGTGTGCTGTGTGTTTGGTGGGTTTGGAACTAATGGTGGTCTGTGGATGGCACTATTACTGGGGATCTGTGGATGACTGACACTGTTATGGGGGGATCTGTGGATGACGGACACTGTTATCGGGGGGATCTGTGGATGACAGACACTGTTATGGGGGGATCTGTGGATGACAGACACTGTTATGGGGGGGATCTGTGGATGACAGACACTGTTATGGGGGGGATCTGTGGATGACGGACACTGTTATGGGGGGGATCTGTGGATGACGGACACTGTTATGGGGGGGATATGTGGATGACGGACACTGTTATGGGGGGGATCTGTGGATGACGGACACTGTTATGGGGGGGATCTGTGGATGACGGACACTGTTATGGGGGGATCTGTGGATGACGGACACTGTTATGGGGGGATCTGTGGATGACGGACACTGTTATGGGGGGATCTGTGGATGACGGACACTGTTATGGGGGGATCTGTGGATGACGGACACTGTTATGGGGGGGATCTGTGGATGACAGACACTGTTATGGGGGGGATCTGTGGATGACGGACACTGTTATGGGGGGGATCTGTGGATGACGGACACTGTTATGGGGGGAATCTGTGCATGACGGACACTGTTATGGGGGGAATCTGTGGATGACGGACACTGTTATGGGGGGATCTGTGGATGACGGACACTGTTATGGGGGGATCTGTGGATGACGGACACTGTTATGGGGGGATCTGTGGATGACGGACACTGTTATGGGGGGATCTGTGGATGACGGACACTGTTATGGGGGGATCTGTGGATGACGGACACTGTTATGGGGGGATCTGTGGATGACGGACACTGTTATGGGGGGATCTGTGGATGACGGACACTGTTATGGGGGGATCTGTGGATGACGGACACTGTTACGGGGGATCTGTGGCTGGCACTGTTACAGGGGGGGGATCTGTGGCTGGCACTGTTACAGGAGGGGATCTGCGGATGGCACTGTTATGGGCTGGGGGGATCTGTGGGTGGCACTGTTATATATGTGCCATCCACAGACCCCTCAGCCCATAACAGTGCCATCCACAGACCCCCCCAGCCCATAACAGTGACATCCACAGACCCCCCCCCAGCCCATAACAGTGACATCCACAGACCCCCCCAGCCCATAACAGTGACATCCACAGACCCCCCCAGCCCATAACAGTGACATCCACAGACCCCCCCAGCCCATAACTGTGCCATCCACAGATCGCCCCCGCCTCCCCCCCCCCGCTGCCGCCAGTATACAAATTTAAGATGTTATATTCATTTATTGGTTATTAAACATGCCCCCTCAGTCATATTACTACCTTACATCCTAATCGCTTCTGTAGAATTCAGGCAGCCCAAGCCGGGCGGCCGGCGCGTCTCTCACTGACGTCACTTGCCTGCGCCGCCGGCTTCATTCAGGCACATGACAAGAGTTACGCTGCCGCCCGCCTGGCCTGCCTGAATTCTACAGATGCGATTAGGATGTAAGGTAGTAATAGGACTGAGGGGACATGTTTAATAACCAATAAATGAATATGACATCTTATATTAGTATACCGGAGCGGCGGGGCTATACTACACTGACTGCACCGCCCCGCCGCTATTGACAGCCCCCAGATCCTCCTCCCAGTCCCTCCCCGAGTCCCCGCTCGCTCCTACATCGCAGCTTGCGATGTAAAACGGCAAGCATTCGCCCCATAAGACGCAGGGGCATTTCTCCCCCATTTTGGGGGGGAAAAAAGTGCGTCTTATGGGGCGAAAAATACGGTACTCTAGAAATATTTCCTTGTAATAAACCCTATTAATGGCTGTATGAAATAGCACTTGCACCCTAATAACAAGAACGGTTTGCTGGAATAACAGAGCTGTATAATGGCAATTTGGATCCACAGTCACTGCACCTAGGTGTAATAGGATTGTTCCTATTACCCAGTCTGTAACCTCCCCTACTGAACCCTGTTCTACACAAATAATGTGGAACAATTCCTCCCTAGCCTTTCCCTGCACTTATAAATCGTTTTTTCACCACAATCAAGTCTTTCCTATCACTGTCCCTAGCGCCTGCAGACGGCTTTCCCTGCACTAAGTACACTGGTAAATGGCAGAATCCAAGATGGCTGCCGCTATTTATAGGGCTGTGACATCAACAGGGTTGGCTGGCTGCTGACTGGCTGCATGCATGGCATTATGGTGATCCCACCTTCCCAGAGTTCCTTTCTCCATGTCCTCACACGTGCAGCAGCCATATTAGGAAAAAATGTGATTCGTTACCACGAAGCGCGAGGAAATTAGGCTTCGGTGCGAATCTAATTTTTCCTGAAATTTATATTGAATTCAACTTCATTAGCTTCAATTCGCTCATCTCTAATATATACTGTATATTTATCTACCCCATCTCCCCCATGAAGCTCTGCATTATTCTCCACTTCCAGACATCATCATTTGAGAGGACCGGATTAGTGTATGTTTTTCTTGAACTTAAAGGAATAAGAATTTCTATTTCAAGTAAAAAAAAAATTAAGCAAAGCTGCATTCGTTATGCAGGGAAAGTTCACCAGCAGTTCTATGTAACTTCTGAACACATGGTGCCTTCAGAAAAGACTTCAAACTGCGCTCTGCTGAATGACAGTGAAGGTGCTCCATTTTGCCTGTCAGCCCCTTCCTGATGAAGTCTGCCACGGGCTGTGTGACACTACCCCCCTGGGTGTAGACAAGACTCGCATCTAAAGGCTTATTCTGCACCATAACCTGCGATCATGATCCGGGCTGCGCACTGGAGGCAGCCGCCGAGGGTCCACCAGCAGCTGGGGACCGTGGCTAAGTCTTCACCGATGGGAAGGTGAACTAATCCCAGCGGCTGAGCAGGGGACACTTCCAGACCTTGGCCGAGGCAAGCTGGCTTCTGTGCTCAGACAGGCACAGAACGGATGGGTCCTGCCAGAGCCCAGCGTGTGTGCGGTGCTGATCGTGTATGGGTGGGGAGAGCCTGTACTGAATCAGCATAGTTAGTCCCATACATGTGTAGACCTTATACTATAGCGTTAACATTTACCTACTTGGGTCTGTCCTGATCCTGTGTAATTGAGTCAAGAAATTTGTAGTCCTTATACTACAGAGTTACCATTTACATGCTGCTGTCTGACATGATACTGCCTTGTTAGGCCCATCAATGTGCAGGCCTTAAACTGTACCGTTAATATTTACCTGCTACTGTCTGCCGTTATTCTGCCAAGTTATGAGTCGGCATTCTAGTACAGTGTTAACAAATACCTTTTGATGCTGTCAGTCCTGATTGTTTGGAGACAACCAGCATGGACCACTTATTCTCCAAAGGAATTTCTCAAGTATTGAGTATTTGAATTCTCTTAAACTGGTGTGCATGTTCATATTCACATATGTGCTCTGTTCATTATGTATTGTCAATAGTTATATAATTATATATATAGAAAGAATATTTTTATAAAATACAATCATTCACAAAATATATTTTTTTTTACTTTATTTTATTTAATATTTTATTATTTAGCAAAAGTTTGGTTTGGGGTTGGCCTGTTGTGGTTCTCACTGTAGCAAGGTGGGGACCGCATGTGGCCTTCCCTTGTCAAAAGGTCTTGTGCAGTTAACATTGTACAGGACTGATTGATGAACCTAATAAAAGTTTATTAATTTATTTTCTTCTTTGTTTACATACAATACTTAGGTTCAAACATGGTGTTGTCTGTTGTCATGGAACGGATGCCTGACTTGCCTGTTGACCTCTCTACATGGTTGGTTGTGACTGGCATTATACTCATCCGTGTGGTAATCCGGTTTTGTGAATGAAGGGTTATTGCCACATGTAGATATCGATATACATTTATATTTTTTGTTTATTCTTGACAAATATGTAATTATAATTTGCATATGCTAGTTAAAATAAAACACTACTTTAAACTTTACAGTATAAACTGTGGAGTATATAAACTTCTTGTATCTATGTCACCATTTTGAGAGTAATTCTACTAATTTCCATGGTTGCGATCATGTGACCACTTCGACATGATGCTTTTTTGGGCTCACCTTGCGTTCAATTTATGGTGCGAACACGTTATTTTTTTTTTCATGTGAACGCAATGTGTTTGGACCCTCGCAATGTGTTTGGACCCTTTTTGCGTTCCAAATTTGATTTTAACACATAATTGCATCACAACCTACTTTTTGTAAGGCAGAAGCTATGCTCCGACATGCACTATTTACAAAACGGGACCCTATATCTGATCTATGCCTGGTTAGTTCTTAGCCCACTACATTATGTTTTGAATCAGAATTTTTTTTTTACACTATTGGCTTGGAAGAAATTTTTAAAACGTGTCAAGCCGATGAATGATGCACCTATTATTTATCCACAAACTGTTAGTCAAGTTATTATTCTCTTCAAATTTATTTTATACTTGTATGCTATGTACATTATTTTTAAAAGCGTAATTACTTTATAGACACATTACGAATCAGGAAAATTTTTGTAAGTGACCGTCATAATATTTTTAGATGAAAAATCAACAGATTTGATATTTAGCTTTGTACTTGTGTCACGGATGAAGTTGCAGATAGCTGGAACTTATAAATCAATGACCGACTGGCTTGATCCCAAACTAAGGAGCATATAGGTGAGCCCTATAAATCCCTAAGAGCTCTCCCTGACTGCTATGCACATGCAAGGGTCTCAATGGTAGACGATTGCATGCCCACGTACCTAAGACTGTGTGACACCTGAAAACCCTATAATAGTGAGGGGACACGACCACCGGCTCCCTGCACTTAATATGGACGGAGTCAGGGTCACCTAGAATCAAACCAGCAAGGAAACACAATAAAGGAAAAAGACTTATCTGAGCAAACAGCAGCAACAGCAGCCTCCAGCAGTGAATACTTCATCCAGGAAGTAGTATAAACCTCAAAGTGATGCAGTATGGGAGGGAATATAAAGGAAGACGATTAGTCTAAATAAGTGACACCTGCCAGAAGGAAAGGAGATGAGAAAGTGAAACCAAAACAAACAATGTCATACAAGAGGTAGAGAAGAACGTCTGCCAGACCTTCTCACAGAACTGGCGGTGACAACTTGGCACTATTCGGCTTTAGGAACTGCTTAAGAAAGGTCCCATTGTGTGGATCAAAAAGTCACTTTTCTAGTAATAAAGACAAAATAACAAACATGCTGATGATGTGGTTGTATAAGTTTATTTTACTAGTTTCCGCAGTATGGCAGTGGCACATTCCTGCTTCAAAATAAGAACATGCTGCTATTTGTTCCTGCTGAGTTAGGCCGAGCTATGTATATGACATTTTACTAGTTTCAGCAGTATGGCAGTGGCACATTCCTGCTGCAAAATAAGAACATGCTGCTATTTGTTCCTGCTGAGTTAGGCCAAGCTATGTGTATGACTTAAACTACACCATAAACTTTACATCTCCCTGCTGCTGTGGTCATCATGATCCTTCGTAGCTATATGAAGGCCTCCTACTACATTGTTACCTTTACATGCGGCTGCTGTCCTAATCAAGCTGATTTATTATGTGTAGGCCTCATACTACACTGTTACCTTTAGCTGCTACTGCTGTCCTAATCAATCTGATTTATTAGGTGTAGGCCTCATACTACACCATTAACGTTACATGCTGCTGCTTTCCGTATCAAGCTGATTTATTATGTGTAGGCCTCATACTACACCGTTACCTTTACCTGCTGCTGCTGTCCTGATCAAGATGATTTATTAGGTGTAGGTCTCATACTACACCATTACCTTTACATGCTGCTGCTGTCCTGATCAAGCTTATTTATGTGTAGAAAAAATAAAAAATAAAAAATCCAGCAATATGATACATTTGATGTAATAGAGTTACTCGAAGCAAAACAGCTGGTCCAGCAAAATAAGCATACTCTTAAAATCTAAAAGTTGAATTGATCTTTTTTAAAATAGGATATTATCCCGATAATTGATTTACAAAATTGGCCAATAATGTGATTATCTTAAAGACCAGACGTACATACAAAAAATGTGGGATCTACCAGGTATAGGCAGGAGGAAAGGGGGAGGAGGGGGAGAAGGAGGGTGGACCTAGCCAACCCTTCATTTCCCCTATCTAACCCTCTGCCCAGGGACGACCCTGAATGGTAGGGACTCCCTGTCCTCGTACCTAGACTAAATATACCCTGATTGTCCCTATTCTAAACGTATAGCACTAATATACCAACATATAGCACTAATATATGCAATAATGACCAAAATGTGTTAGGGGTGTCCCCGCTGAATAATGACTAAAATGGGGGCTATCCAATACATATAGATGATACCTCGACGCGTTTCACCCTGTATTAAGGGTTCCTCAGGAGGTAGTTCTAATGAGTCACTATCATATAACAAATAGGAATAAATTGATATAACAAAATCATGTTAACTGCAGCGGTGGCAATCATGGATTTTATACACGTCTTCCAGAGATTACTCAAAACAAATAACCTTCCATGTAATGTCAGATGAAGGGCACTGTAATGAACCAGTAGATACTGGTTCCCCAGTGTTACACTCAATATCCACAAAATGATTAGATATAAATTGTGGCAGTGCCAGTGAAGGATCCACAATCAGTGGAGGACATCATGTCCTAAATCTCACACTCATCCAAGATGTTAACTGCCGAAGTGGTAATCAGGCATCAATTAGCGCGTCCTCCAAAAAGATACACCAGGGACACGTGTTTCCTTATACTTTGCTGGCCCATCAGGTAGCGGTTTCACATAAACTGCAATCACCTTCCACAAAACAATTTCCAATGGAGTTGGTAAAGAACGTGCTATCCTAAAGATGCAGTCAATGGAAGACGTCGCGTACAGTGTGTCCACTCTGCCGCTGTCACAATCGACAGAGTCTAAAGGGTTAACAAAGTTTGAAGAATCAATTTTGATTAGCTTGAGGGTGTGTAGGTTCTAAAATGGTGTGATTTATTTGTGGTTTCCACTATGTAAGCCAAAAAAAGTGACTTTGAAACTGAACTGTTCAAGAAAAAATTGGGGTGTGAAAAAGTTCTTATTATTTTATGATTAGCTTCTGAACCTCAAGCCTTCTAACGTCACAGAAAATTTATATGGCATTGAAGCATGCAGGTAAAAACTGGCCTGGGTACAAAGGGTTAATGTTTCTTAATATGTAATGTATACAGAATTAGATTGATGTGTGCACATATTTACCCTTCTGGTGCGGGGTGGTAACTAACTCCTCCTCCTCCTCAGCAGGAGCTGGGGTGGGGGAATACGGCAGTTTGGAGGGTCCTGCCTCTTCTGCTTCCACCTCAACCACATTGGCCACATCAGGTGGGGTAGTGGCAACCACAATCTGGGAGGGGCCCATCTGCTCTAGATCCTCCTCCTCCTCTGCGGAGACCTCCACCACCTCCAAATCAGAAGTTGGAACAGGAACACCTGTAATCACACAATGTTCAGAATTTATAAAAACAGCTCTGAACTCATAACAAATGTTAATTAAGGTTAGTTTCACACTAGCGGCAGGGACCTCCAGAACTGCTGGAAAGCCTGTCGGATCCGTCCTGTCGCTAGCGTACGTGTGGCCCCGGACTACCGCTCCGGCCGCATTGACTATCATAGGAGCATGTCAAAGTTTTATTCCGCCCACCTCTCGGCATGGTTTGCCGTTACAGCCCCGGAACTCCGCCCCGCTCCCATGATAGTCAATGGTGCCAGAGCGGTAGACCGGGCCCCCAGTACACTAGCGACAGGACGGATCCGACAGGCTGTTCACCCGCAGGAACAGCCTGCCAGAGGTCCATGCCGCTGGTGTGAAACTAGCCTAATTGGGGGATGTATGTAATTTAATGATGGACGGGGCTTTTTGCTGTAATACAGAATGATGATTGCAGTTTATGTATATACACACACACCCACACGTATATTTATTATTATGTGTGTGTGCAAAGTAGGAAATCAGACAGTTACATCATACATCACTACCGCGCTGTGTGGATAGATATATATATATATATATATATATATATATATATATATATATATACAATCACAGATTGTTGGCAAGAGAGAAAAAAAAATTTAAGCATTATAGCTGGGCATACTCTCTCACTGATCTCTGTGATCCTGTCAGGGTGCCTTCTCTTCAGATCAGACCACTACTTGATTATGGCCATTCCATTGTGACTCCTTTTATACTTCTTAAAAATAATTTTCTGGACCCCCGTCACTATCTTTTGCTTCTCGGCCTGTTTCCGGGTCCGATCATATCCCCGCTTCAACATGCGCTGTAGGATAAAGATGCAAGCATATAATCCCAAATTTTTGAAATACCGTACAAGTATTAAGCATAAATGTCCTCAACAACAACACAGCAAAAAGTATTTAATTGTTGGAAGGGAAAATATTAGATTTAATGATTAATTACCGTTATAAGATCAGATTGTATTCCAATTGTATGTGTGTGGGGTCTGAGCAATCGTATATTGGCCAGCTGAGCTGAGATGTACCGTATTTTTCTCCTTCTAGAATGCACCTGCCCAGAAGATGCACCAAGAATTTAGAGGCTGAAAATAGGAAACAAATATTTTAAACCAAAAGGTGTGCTTTTGGTGGGTTATGAACTAATGGTGGTCTGTGGATAACACTGTTATGGGGGGATCTGTGGATTACACTGCTATGGTGGGATCTGTGGATGACACTGCTATGGGGGGATCTGTGGATGACACATATATAGAATCATCCACAGATCACCCCCCCCCCCCATAACAGTGTCCCTGTGTAAATAGTGAAATGACCACCAATGCAGGGGCTGGAAGTCGGCAAGTGATGTTGGAATCGCGGCGGTGGCTGTGCAATCACTGTACTCTATTAAATCGGGCCCCGTTCACCGCAGTCTTTCTATGTAAAGTGTAGACATGTGAGGTATGTTAAAGTATGGAAATCCTCTGTAGTACTCACTTTGAAAGTCCAGTAGCAGGCAGGGCAGGAGCGTAACGTCACTCACTACATCACGCGCCTGCTATGCCTGCATGATTCAAAAAGTGGCAGGAGCAGGCACGTAACGTAGTGAGTGGGGGAAATAAAGTGTGTCTTATAGGGCGAAAAATACAGTACCTGTCTAGTGAAGTGATGGTACGTTATGGAGTGTACAGCTGGTTCGCCTCCCCGTAACGCTAAATGAACCAGCAAATACTGGCAGTCAGACAAAAAAAGGTTCTCTAGACCAACAAGACATAAACTCTAGTGATGATCGAGCACCAAAGTATTCGGGTGTTTGGCCCGAACACAATCAATGAAGTAGAAGAGACGCAGCACTCACCAAGGTCATATGGATACTTGTTGCTTTATTGCAAATAAAATGGCATGCTGCTGTGTTTGGCCCGAACACATTGCTATATTTGTGTGCTCGGCCGAGCACCAGAGTATAATGGAAGTCAATGGGAGAAAACCAGTCACCCCCTGCTCTGAAGAGGGGAGGATGCCTGGTCCATTGGAAAAGGTCAGAAAGTGACATAAACACCACTGAAATGGATCAGGACCACCATGGGGATGATGTCTGGATGCATCTTGGACTCCCAGGTCGCTGCTGGGAACCATGTTGTCCAAGTTGTACACCACTTTTACAGACTGACAAAAATAAGCACAAAGCCCCCCCAAAAATCTATTTTACAGGACAAATTGCTAGGAAACATTCTTCCAGTATATTCAATTGTATATAAAGTGCAAGTGCTGCAAAAAATTACAAGCAAGAGGCACTCTGAAACAGCCTGTATATCACATAAAGGAGGGCCTCATTCACATTGTGGTACAATTGTTCAGGTAGTGGAACTCCTACACTCATAAAGCCTATGCACTAAGTGAAAGGACTGCCAAAAATTACAAGGAACCGGCACTCCAATACACCCTTTGTTACACATAAAGGAGGGCATCATACACACCCTTGAAAAATTATGATTGTGGGCCTGCTGGTGACCCTCAAAAACATTTGGAGCAAGGGCCTGCTGATCTGACCATCTAAACCTTAGGGGCAAGGGCCTGCTGCCGCATTGGTGACTCTAGATAACCTCTGGGTGATTGCACGTCCCCATGACGGCAATGATCCATTCGGATGTCTGCCCTATCAACTTTCGATGTTCTTTTCTGCGCCTACCATGGTGATCATGGGTAACGGGGAATCAGGGTTCGATGCCGGAGAGGGAGTTTGAGAAAGGGATACCACATCCAAGGGAGGTCAATGGCTGAAATATGATTGGCTGTTGTTGCCTTGCCACTTTTTTTTCATAATTGTGAACCACCCAGAGAGGGTGGGTCAAGTTATTAAAGCAGAAACATCCATGGAAGGCAGCAGGCGAGCGCCAATTACCCACTCCCGACTCAGGGAGGTAGTGACAATAAAAAACAATACTGGACTCTTAAGAAGCCCTGTTATTGGAATGAGTAATAAAAAATTACAGGGTATGTCACTGCGGTATATTGTATGAGGAAACGTTATACAGGAGAGGCCCTGCTGCCGCTTTGTTGACTCTAGATAACTTCTGCTTGATCGCACGTCCATTTGCATATCTTCCCTATCAACCTTCGATGTTCTTTTATGCGCCTAACATGGTGACCACCGGTAACGGGGAATCATTGTTCGATTTCTGAGAGGGAGCATGATAAACGGCTACGGCTACTACTTCAAAGCAAGGCAGCATGAGTTGCGCGCCTGAAGGTGAGCTGACCCTGTAAAAGATTTTAGGTTCGGGCCTGCTGGTGAGCTGACTCTGTAAAACATTATATGCTAGTGCCTGCGGGTGAGCTGACCCTGTAAAACATTATATGCGAGGGCGTGCAGCTGAGCTGACCCTCTAAAAAGATCTATGCGAGGGCCTGCATGTGAGCTGACTCTGCAAAAGATTTCAGTCGGGGGCCTGCATGTGAGCTGACCTAGTAAAAGATTCAAGTTGCGGGCCTGCAGGTGAGCTGACCCAGTAAAAGATTTTAGGTGTGGGCCTGCTGGTGAGCTGAGGTGGAACCAACAAACCCAACTTGATTTTGATGGCTGCATTAATCTGCAGGTGACTGTGATACAGCTCCACAGATTGTTTCCATCTGCATCTTTCTAAGCAATCTGTGGCCTTAGTCTTTTATCCAGACTCAGTCATTGTGCCACTATAAAGGAGGCCCTCGTTCACATTGAGTTGGGGGCCTGTGGGTGAGCTGACCCTGTAAAAGATTTTAGGTTTGGGTCTGCAGGTGTGCTGACCCTGTAAAAGATTTGAGTTGCGGGCCTGCAGGTGAGAGGACCCTGTAAAAAATTAGATGTGAGGGCCTGCTGGTGAGCGGACCCTCTAAAAATTTAGATGTGAGGACCTGCTGGTGAGCGGACCCTCTAAAAAATTATATTCGAAGGCCATATATGCGAGGGCATTATATGTGACAAATAAGCAATGCATGTTGATATGACTGAAGAGGAGAACAGGAAGATTCAACCATATACCCTTGTTTGTGGTGGAAGGGGTGCATAGGAATACAGTCTATTAACTACTTTAAAAACAATACATGTAAAGTGCCTTTATGCTTATCAGCATCCCTCTGGTGGAGTCGAGAAGTCATGGTCAATCCAGGCCTTGTTCATTTTTATAAGAGTCAACCTGTCAGCATTTTCAGTTGACAGGCAGATACGCTTATCTGTTATAATGCCACCAGCAGCAATAAATAGCCGCTCAGACAAAACGCTGGTGGCAGGGCAGGCCAGCACCTCCAAAGCGTAGAGCGCCAGTTTGTGCCACATGTCCAGCTTGGACACCCAGTAGTTGTAAGTCACTGAGGGATCATTGAGGATGCTGACACAGTCTGCTATGTACTCCTTCACCATCTTCCAAATGTTTTCTCTTCTTGTGACAGTAGGCCCCACATCAGGGTGAGGGTGCTGGCGGGATGTCATGAAACTGTCTCAGGCTTTGGAGAGTGTTGCCCTGCCTCTGTTGGAACTTCTGTGTGTTTTCCTTGTCTCCCCTCCTCGGTTGGCCAAGAAAGTACAGACTCTGCCACCAGCGTTGTTAGATGAAAAATTTTGGAGCAATTTTCCTACAAGGATCTTCTGGTATTGCACCATTTAGCTCATCCTATCCACCATAGGAATGAGAGATGAGAAGTTCTCTTTGTAGCGGGGGTCGAGAAGGGTGAACACCCAGTAATCCGTGTTATCTAAAATGCGTATTCAATATACTGTGCGGTCTATTAGACCAAAAAATCCCTTTAGGGGTCTCTAACTAATGATAAAAAAATACCTTTATTTAATCCATTTTAAAATCTAAACACAATAAGGAAAATCTAAATATTAAAATTCTCAGAGTGCAGTGAGATATCAGATTTGTTAGACTCTTATCTGCTGTTAGTTGCTATTGACAACTCAGGGAACTTGTCCCATTCAGCATTTATTTTTATATATATATGTACCAATATGTATATGTATATATATATATATATATATATATATATATATATATATATATATACAAATAAATGCTGAATGGGACAAGTTCCCTGAGTTGTCAATAGCAACTATCAGCAGCTAAGAGTCTAACAAATCTGATATCTCACTGCACTCTGAGAATTTTAATATTTAGATTTTCCATATTGTGTTTAGATTTTAAAATGTATTAAATAAAGGTATTTTTTTATCATTAGTCAGAGACCCCTAAAGGGATTTTTTGGTCTAATGGACCGCACAATATATTGAGTATTATATCCCGAGGGTCCCTAAAGGGACTTTAGATTTGATTCTAAAATGCGTATAACGCGAGGGTCGCTGGAAAGGCAGCCTAAAATGAAGACGTCCTTATCCTCCTCCTCCTCTTCTGCACATCCACACTGAACAGATGGAATTAAAGTTTCATTGGTACTACCTTCTGTAGCAGACGCAACTGTCTCCAGCTCCTCCCCCACCCCCTCCTCTTCATGGTCCAATTTGCGCTGAGAAGACTAACTGAGGGTGGTCTGGCTATAACCCTGTGTAATGTCCTCCCCTATTACCTTGTCTGCCACATTCAGAGCATCACCCTTAATTGTGAGCAGCGATTGTTTGAGTAGACACAGCAGTGGGATGGTTACGCTAATAATAGCGTAATACCACTAACCATCTGTGTGGATTCATCAAAATTTTTAAACACCTCACAGAGGTCTGACATCAATGCCCACTCCTCGCTTGTGAATAGTGGCAGTTGACTCGAAAGGCGATGACCATGTTGCAGCTGGTATTCCACAACTGCCCTCTGCTGCTGCTTACAAAGCCGGGCCAACATGTGGAATGTAGAGTTCCAGCGCGTGCTCCCGTCGCACAACAGTTGTGGAGCTGGAAGCCGCAAGCGCTGCTGCAGCGTTGACAGACTGGCTGAAGCTGTGGACGACTTGCGGAAATGGGCACACACGCGGCGCACCTTCACTAGTAGCTCTGGCAAATTGGGGTAGGTTTTGATAAACCGCTGAACCACTTAGTTTAATGTAAGGCGGGCAAGGCACACCGTGAAAAATAGTGGCGGCTGGGGACTGCTTACTGAGGGACGGCCGCCGACATCAGGCTACGGAAGGCCTCGGTGTCCACAAGCCTAAATGGCAACATTTCATGGGCCAGTAATTTGGAATGTTGCACATTTAGTGCTATGGCCTGTGGGTGGGTGGGTATTTGCAATTGCGTTCAAATTACTGTGTTATGGAGATTTGGACACTGCGATGGGACAGGGAAGTGAATGTTGTTGCTGATGGTTCATGCAAAGGTCCAGGTGCAGGGCGAGGGGCATCCCGGCCTGCGTCTTCGACAGGATATTTGACAGCAGTGCATAACACAGGGGAAGAGGAGGCAGTGGTGTGACCCGCAGACCCAGATTGTGGACCCAGGCATTCGGCCCACTTGTTAGGGTGCTTGGATGCCATATGGCGGATCATGCTGGTGGTGGTGAGGTTGCTAGTGTTCATGCCCCAGCTAATTTTGGTACAGCACAGGTTGCAAACTACAATTCTTTTCTCGTCTGCACTTTACTCAAGAAAGCACCTACCCCTTGGCAAGGTAGATTTATGCATGGGGTGCTTAGTGTAATGGTTGTAGGCCTGTTTGGTGTGGACCAACTTCTCCCTTTTGCAACCCCACTGTCTCTTCCAGCCTGTTGCGGCGCTGCGGATACTTCCCCCTCTGTACTGCTGTCCTCGCTCGGCTTTTCACCTTCCCATGTTGGGTCAGTGACCTCATCGTCAACAACCTCCTCTTCCACTTCCTCACTCTGCTAATCCTCCTTATTTGACCTAACCACAACCGCAGTGATTCACAACTGTGTCTCATCATCATCCACCTCGTGAACGAATGATTGCAGTTCACTACGGTCATCTTCTTGAGACTGTGAAGGATCAAGAGGTTGGGAATCAGGGCACAATATCTCAAGTCCCTCTTCAAGCGTGCTGGGCGCGAGGGCCAAATGTAATAGTGGCGCTGGAAAGAGCTCCTCAGAAAATCTGAGTATGGGATCACTCGTTTGGCAAGCCTCTCCATGGTTGGAGGAAGGATGATCAGAGTGAGGATTCGGTTGACCAGACTCTTGGCTACAGAGACTGGACTTGGTGGAAGAGAGGGTGGTGCTTCACCGACTGGAAGCATTATTTTCAGCAATACAACCGACCAACTGTTCGCACTGGTCCGACTTAGACAGTGTTGTCCTGCGCCTCCCAGCTAAGTTGGACATGAAGCTGGGTACCGTGGATGTTTTTTTTTTCTGGTGCACTGGCAGCAGGCACAGTTTCATTGCGCCCAGGGCCACGGCCTCTACGTGCACCATCAGCATTACGCCCATTTCCCCATCCCTTAGTGCTCGCCTTCCTCATATTAATGGTTTTGTCACTAGATGTGGCGTAGATTTTTTTACAGTCCGCTAAAGACACAGTTTTCTGATGCAGGACATATATATGTCACACACAGAATATGGACACTATATTAGGCCTAGATTAATGGAATTTGTCCCAAAGAAAGAGTTTTTGAATGTAGGACAGTATATGTCACAGAAACACACAGAATATGGACACTATATTAGGCCCAGATTAATGGAATTAGCCCTAAAGAAACAGTTTTCCAATGCAGGGCAGTATATGTCACTGAAACGCACAGAATATAGACACTATATTAGGCCCAGATTATTGGAATTTGTCCTAAAGAAAGAGTTTTCTGATGCAGGACAGTATATATCACAGAAACACACAGAATATGGACACTATATTAGGCCCAGATTAATGGAATTTGCCCTAAAGAAACAGCTTTCGGATGCAGAACAATATATGTCACAGAAACACACAGAATATGAACACTATATTAGGCCCAGATTAATGGAATTTGCAATAAAGAAAGAGTTTTCTGATGCAGGACAGTATATATCACAGAAACACACAGAATATGGACACTATATTAGGCCCAGATTATTGGAATTTGCCCTAAAGAGACAGTTTTCGGATGCAGGGCAGTATTGTAAGATCCTCACCTGTCTCGAACTTCGGTGTGACAAAAAAGGGAGCTGCGGGACAGGTTACGCGCGTCTTCATTGATACACCAGCTCCGACCCCTTTGTGGACCGACACGGGGATATGTGCGCCAGAAGGGAAGACCACATGGCTTTCGGGGACAGCTTGGCCAGGCTAGTGGCATTACGCTGCGGCTGAGCTTGTCTCCGGTGCCTATTTTACGAATTCCATTCTGGTGTCCATGTCGATACGCTCACACACTCTCGCAGAGCCTGTCGTGCATTCGCTTTTACATTGAAAAATAGAGAGCTTCTGGGAGCAAAATTGGCTTTTCAAGAGTGGAGACATTGGCTAGAGGGTGCAGAACAACCCATTACGGTTTACATTGACCACAAAAATTTGGAGTACCTAGAGACTGCCAAGAGACTCAATTCCCGACAAGCTTGGTGAGCATTGTTTTTCACCCGCTTCAATTTTCGCCTTACGTACAAGCTAGGTTCTAAAAATGTGAAGGCAGATGCTCTGTCCCACTGCTTCCCTGAGGCTGCTTCCATCCTGAGCACTTAGCCAGAGACTATTCTTCCCACTAAATATTTTCTGGCCACCCTAGGGACAGCAGAGTTAATGGAGGACTTGTCCTCTTTTCTCGAGCCTTCACTGACAGAGAGTCAGCCAAACAAGTCAGAGGGGCGATGGTTTGTACCAGTTAACCTTCGATTAAAGATTATCCAACAGCTTCACGACTCCAAGTCTGCAGGGCATCTGGGTGATAAGAAAACACTTGCCCGTGTTAAACGTCATGTTTGGTGGACCAGTATGTCCGTGGATGTTATGGCCTACATGCATGTAATGTGCATAGAAACATAGAAACATAGAATGTGTCGGCAGATAAGAACCATTTGGCCCATCTAGTCTGCCCAATATATCTGAATCCTATGAATAGTTTCTGGCCCTATCTTATATGAAGGATAGCCTTATGCCTATCCCATGCATGCTTAAACTCCTTCACTGTATTTGCAGCTACCACTTCTCCAGGAAGGCTATTCCATGCATCCACTACTCTCTCAGTAAAGTAATACTTCCTTATATTACTTTTAAACCTTTGCCCCTCTAATTTAAAACTGTGTCCTCTTGTGGTAGTTTTTCTTCTTTTAAATATGCTCTCCTCCTTTACCGAGTTGATTCCCTTTATGTATTTAAAAGTTTCTATCATATCCCCTCTGTCTCTTCTTTCTTCCAAGCTATACATATTAAGGTCCTTTAACCTTTCCTGGTAAGTTTTATCCTGCAATCCATGTACTAGTTTAGTAGCTCTTCTCTGAACTCTCTCTAGAGTATCTATATCCTTCTGGAGATGTGGCCTCCAGTACTGCGCACAATACTCCAAGTGAGGTCTCACCAGTGTTCTGTACAGCGGCATAAGCACTTCACTCTTTCTACTGCTTATATCTCTCCCTATACATCCAAGCATTCTGCTGGCATTTCGTGCTGCCCTATTACATTGTCTTCCCACCTTTAAGTCTTCTGAAATAATTACTCCTAAATCCCTTTCCTCAGATACTGAGGTCAGGACTGTGTCAAATATTCTATATTCTGCCCTTGGGTTTTTACGCCCCAGGTGCATTATCTTGCACTTATCCACATTAAATTTCAGTTGCCAGAGTTCTGACCATTCTTCTAGTTTTCCTAAATCCTTTTCCATTTGGCGTTTCCCTCCAGGAACATCAACCCTGTTACATATCTTTGTGTCATCAGCAAAAAGACAAACCTTACCAGCGAGGCCTTTTGCAATATCACTTATGAAGATATTAAACAAAATTGGTCCCAGTACAGATCCCTGTGGAACCCCACTGGTAACATGACCTTGTTTTGAATGTTCTCCATTGACTACAACCCTCTGCTGTCTGTCACTCAGCCACTGCCTAATCCACTCAACAATATGGGAGTCCATGCTCAATGACTGCAGTTTATTGATAAGTCTTCTATGTGGGACAGTGTCAAAAGCCTTACTAAAATCTAGATATGCGATGTCTACTGCACCTCCACCGTCTATTATTTTAGTCACCCAGTCAAAAAAATCTATAAAATTTGTTTGACATGATCTCCCTGAAGTAAACCCATGTTGTTTTTCATCTTGCAATCCATGGGATTTTAGATGTTCCACAATCCTATCCTTTAATAGGGTTTCCATTAATTTGCCTACTATTGATGTCAGACTCACTGGTCTATAGTTGCTCGATTCCTCCCTACTACCTTTCTTGTGAATGGGCACGACATTTGCCAATTTCCAATCTTCCGGGACTACTCCTGTTACTAATGATTGGTTAAATAAATCTGTTAACGGTTTTGCCAGCTCACCACTAAGCTCTTTTAATAATTTTGGGTGTATCTCATCAGGCCCTTGTGACCTATTTGTCTTCACTTTAGACAGCAAACTTAGAACATCTTCCTCTGTAAAGACACATGCATCAAACGATTTATTAGTCATCCTTTCTAGTGGAGGTCCTTCTCCTTTTTCTTTTGTAAAAACTGAACAGAAGTATTCATTAAGGCAGTCGGCTAGCCCTTTATTCTCTTCTACATAACTTCCGTCCTTAGTTTTTAATTTAGTTATTCCTTGTTTTAATTTCCTTTTTTCATTTATATATCTGAAGAATGTCTTATCCCTTTTTTTCATAGACTGAGCTAGTTTTTCTTCTGCCTGCGCTTTAGAAGTTCTTATAACTTGCTTGGCCTCTTTCTGCCTAATCTTGTAGATTTCCTTATCTTCATTGCTCTGTTTTTTTTTATATTTACAAAATGCTAGCTTTTTATTTTTAATGATTTGGGCCACTTCTGCTGAGTACCACAGTGGTCTCTTCCTTTTTTTGCTTTTACTGACAAGTCTAATGCAATTTTCTGTTGCCTTCAATAATTGCACCTTTTAAGTAGTCCCATTTCTCCTGGACTCCATGTAATCCGTTCCAGTCTGATAAGGACTCATTTATGACTAATTTCATTTTTGAAAAGTCTGTTTTTCTAAAATCTAAAACTTTTGTTTTTGTGTGGTGGGACTCTTTCACAGTTCTTATATTAAACCACACTGACTGGTGATCACTAGATCCCAAGGTTTCGCCTACAATGACATCATATACCGAATCCCCATTTGTGAATACCAAATCCAAAATGGCCTCCCTCCGGGTTGGCTCCTCAACCACTTGTTGTAGAGATAACCCCAGTAGGGAATTTAGAATATCTGTACTCCTGGTAGAACTTGCTATTTTGGTTTTCCAGTTTATATCTGGAAGATTGAAATCTCCCATAATGATAACTTCTCCTTTCATTGTCATTTTAGCTATTTCTTCAACTAGTAGATCATCTAGTTCATGCTCGATGTAAACCATCCTGGTCCGCCCATTCTGGTTCTTTGCTCCCACTGCCCATTCCTCAGGTTCCATGGACACACTTCTCCATGGACTTCATCACAGATTTGGCAAGGTCCTCTGGAAGTACGGTAATCTGGGTAGTGGTGGACTGTTTTAGTAAAATGGCCCATTTTATCCCACTTCCTGGATTGCCCTCCGCTAGAAAATTTGAAGATCTGTTTTTGAATCATGTCTTTCGATTACAAGGAGCACCGGATGATTTTATTTCAGATAGAGGTGTTCAATTTATCTCTCGGTTCTGGCGTTCTTTCTGCTCCCAGTTAGGTATAAATTTGTCTTTTTCTTCCGGTTTTCACCCAGAAACTAACGGTCAGACAGAAAGGACTAACCAGACCGTGGAGCAATATCTCCAGTGCTTTGTGTCAGACTGCTAGGAGGAATGGGCCACGCATCTACCCTTCGCGGAGGGGGGTTATAACAACTCTGAGCATGCTTCCACTAATATGTCTCCATTCAGGTGCATAGGGGGCAGGGATCCAAGGCTCTCTTCTCTGGCCAGGCCCTCCACTGATTCACCGATGGAGGATCACTGGTTCGAGGATATACATCCCATTTGGTCGTCGGTTCAGCTGAGTCTCCGCAGTGCGGTGGAGCAACAGAAGAAATTTGCTGATCGTCATTGCACTGTACAGCAAAAGTTTAAGGTGGGAGATCAGGTGTGGGTCTCCACCCAGAAGATTCAGCTGCGTCAGACATCTTCCAAGTTGGGTCCTCGATTCATTGGTCCATACCCGGTGACGCAGAAGATCAACTGAGTTACATACAAGCAGAAATTCTTAAAAATATCAGACCACTATCCGGCGCTGCAGGCATAGAAATCAGTCCTTGAGGTAATAAAGATTCTTTTTATTATAGTCAACGCGTTTCAAGGGCAAAAGGCCCCCTTCGTCAGGACAATATACAGAATGAAGATACACTTGTAATCAAGTTATTTAAAACGCTGTTTTGGCGGGTTAAAAAAGGGGGAGGTTCAGGGGGTGGGGTGGGCGTGTTTAGTATAATGAACCTGTTTGCCGATATCTTCTAGTGATCTGCGGCAATAGATGTGAACATCAGCGCAGTGTCCGACACTTACTGTGATGTGCAGGTGGTCTGATTGCATACAAGTTTCAACCTTAGGTTTCACAATACACATAGTGATATATTTTGATACATTTGATACATTGTATGAACATATTTGCTGTTACTTAAGATGATGTGTTCAGGGTTACAGCGGCACTGCTGACTCCGCACTAGGTCAGCACCGCAGTGAACATTGTTCCTTCCTATAGAGCTGAGGGCATATCGTGCTCCCCGCTTTTGTTACACAGCGGCTGGCCTATCAGTTATTCTTGCAGGATCTCCCGGCTCCTCCTGCCTGCTGTATCATTCAGCGCTGCCTGATCTCTCAGACCAAGACCCTCAACGTCCACAGATCGGTATGATAGGGCGCTGGTGTTCATATTGCTTAGTTCTCTATGTTAAATTTGTGCAGTCGCTCCTAGGATATATCGATTAGGGGGCTCAGAAACTACCAGAACGCCAGAGTGCAATATATGCAGTCGCTCCTAGGATATACCAATTAGGGGGTTCTGAATCCTTGTTCCCAAGGGTTGCCATGATTTGAGTATGTGTGGCAAATGAGGTATCTTCCTTTCTTTACATATATATATATATATATATATATATATATATATACATATATACACATACACATATGTATATACACATATATATATATATATATACATATACATACACAAAACCACCAGGCCATGAGGTGCACTTATTATCATAAGCCGGCCATTTATATAAGGTGCAGGGGTATAAATAATACAGTTTAAAACCCTTTATGACCAGCTGTGGTCTCTTTGGGGAAATAGGTCAATTCTATTTGATTTAAAAGAGTAAAAGGAACTCTTATAAAGTGCAAGATGTGATTAAATTATAAAATATAAAATATATATATATAGAGAATAAAGATATATATAGAATAAAAACAAAAATAAAAATAAAATAAAAATAGAGACATCTGTTGGTATTACAATCATGGCTATCAATATAGTCCCAAAACTATCATTATGTCCCAGTAATTATAATGAGATGGATCGCAAGATCTCTAGCTGATCCCTTATTTGTGGGTATGATAGATGTATTACAATAGGGCAGGGTTGTATGACGTATTTTCTGGTGCGCATATATCAGGATACGTTCAATGGGACCAGACATAGTCCAATATATATAAAAGTCAATAGGATAATGACTAGTATGGGGAAATTGATAATGATAAAAATAATAATAAAAAATATATAATAAAAATAAGATGGATAATAAATACATATAAATGGTGCATACATGACTGCGTCCGTATATAAATATTGTATAGGTGTTGTGGTGTATATTCACCATGCTTCCATTATTATATTATTAGCCCTAGTTCTTTGTGATGTTAACCAGATATATGTCTCTCTATACACACGTGTGTAGGGATACATACACGCGCACACAGTCATATATAAGCGCCTGTCTGGGCGTGTAAGTCGAATTGATGTGTGTTGGCTAGCCCTTAACCTCTATATGTATATTGTTTATCATAGGATGGTCTCATTGATTTCGTTCAGGCCTCGTGGGCTTAGTGTGTCTAATTGGTATATCCAATACACTTCCCTTTTTTGTGAGGTAAATGACGTAGGTGGAATGGCATGTGAGGTGATGTTTTATAGGAAATGATGTGCCATTGCAATTGGAAGTAAAGGAAGTTTGTTTGTGCGTGATAATTTTACAGCACAGGCAATTCTTAGCTCCGCACCTATAGCTCCCTTTTTCTTTTCCCCGCTCGTTTCGCCTACCCCTATCATTCGGGTATGTTGTTTGGGTTTGCTTGGGGCTAATATATTTTTTATGGTAGGTGCTCGTCTGTATGTAATTTTCGTTATTGTGGGTAGGTATTTTGCTATATATGGATCTTGTAGAAGGATATGCCAGTGATTTCTCAGGATTTTTTGTATCTGTGTATTGGATGTATTGTATTGTGTAATGAACCGGACAATTTCTATAGGATCCTGTTGTTTAGTGGCGATTGATAGGCATTCCTCTTGTGACTGTAGGCTGCTCTTTTTTATGGCGTCTTGAACTAATTTTTTGGGGTAGCCCTTATCACGGAACCTATTTTCAAGAATTTTGGTCTGGGTTTTAAAGTCCTCATTTTTTGTGCAGTTGCGTCTAATCCTTTTGCATTGGCTGTAAGGTATATTTTGAAGCCACTTTTTGTGATGGAAACTGGAATAGTGGATATAGCTGTTGGTGTCCACTGTTTTGAAGTATGTTTTCGTGCTTAGACGGTTATTGCTGCATGAGATGATGATGTCTAAAAATTCTATCTCTACTTTGTTGTAATTTGGAGTGAAGGAAATTCCCCAGTTGGTGTTATTGAGGGAGCTGCAGAAAATTTTTGCCATATCTTCATTCCCATCCCAGATAATGAACAAGTCATTGATATATCTTTTATAATACACGATCTGTTTGTGGCACTCTGGGTGGTTGGTGATAAATTTTTCCTCAAATTCCCCCATAAATAGGTTTGCGAACGCCGGCGCTACTCGCGTCCCCATGGCGGTTCCTTTGCGCTGATGGTAGACCGTATTATGGTATATGAAATAGTTATTCTGAAGGATAAAGCGTAGGCTCTCCAGAAGAAATTCTATTTGGGGTGATGTTAGCGTATCATCTTTTTCTAGTGTTGTTTTTACACATTCTATTCCTATGTCGTGTGCGATATTGGAATAGAGGGCTGTCACATCCATGGTAAGTAGGCCATATACAGTCTTGTGAAAAAATTAGGACACCCTTTGAAAGCATGTGGTTTTTTGTAACATTTTTAATAAATGGTTATTTCATCTCCGTTTCAACAATACAGAGAGATTAAAGTAATCCGACTAAACAAAGAAAACTGAAGAAAAGTCTTTTCAAGATCTTCTGTAAATGTCATTCTACAAAAATGCCTATTCTAACTGAGGAAAAAGATAGGACACCCTTGCCCCTAATAGCGAGTGTTACCTCCTTTGGCTGAAATAACTGCAGTGAGACGGTTTTTGTAGCCATCTACCAGTCTTCGACATCAGTCTGAGGAAATTTTACCCCACTCCTCAATGCAGAACTTTTTCAGCTGTGAGATGTTTGAGGGGTTTCTTGCACGTACAGCCCTTTTCAAGTCACCCCACAGCATCTCAATGGGATTCAAATCTGGACTTTGACTTGGCCATTCCAGGACTCTCCATTTCTTCTTTTTCAGCCAATCTTTGGTTGATTTACTAGTATGTTTTGGGTCATTGTCATGTTGCATGGTCCAGTTCCGCTTCAGCTTTAATTTTCTAACTGATGGTCTCACATGTTCTTCAAGCACCTTCTGATACACAGTAGAATTCATTGTGGATTCTATGATGGTGAGCTGACCAGGTCCTGCTGCAGCAAAGCAGCCCCAAACCATGACACTTCCACCTCCATGCTTCACAGTTGGTATGAGGTTCTTTTCTTGGAATGCTGTGTTTGGTTTACGCCAAACATGTCCTCTGCTGTTGTGTCCAAATAATTCAATTTTGGACTCATCTGTCCAAAGAACATTATTCCAGAAGTCCTGGTCTTTGTCAACTTTATCGCTGGCAAATGTCAGTCTGGCCTCGATGTTTCTCTTGGAAAGCAAAGGTTTCCTCCTTGCACACCTCCCATGCAAGTTAAACTTGTACAGTCTCTTTCTGATTGTAGAGGCATGTACTTCTACATCAACAGTAGCCAGAGCCTGCTGTAGTTCTCGAGATGACACTTTAGGGTTTTTGGATACCTCTTTTAGCATCTTGCGGTCTGCTCTTGGGGTGAACTTGCTGGGGCGACCAGTCCTGGGCATGTTGGCAGTTGTTTTGAAAGCCCTCCACTTGTAGACTATCTTCCGGACAGTGGAATGGCTGATTTCAAAATCTTTTGAGATCTTTTTAAATCCCTTCCCAGACTCATAGGCTGCTACAATCTTTTTTCTGAAGTCCTCTGACAGCTCTTTTGCTCTCACCATGGTGCTCACTCTCACTTCAACAGTCAGGAGCACACCAAACTAAATGTCTGAGGTTTAAATAGGGCAAGCCTCATTCAACATGCAGAGTAACGATCTACTAATTATGTGCACCTGGTGTGATATACCTGTGTGAGATCTGAGCCAATTTAAGAGGGAATACATGTGAGGGTGTCCTATCTTTTTCCTCAGTTAGAATAGGCATTTTTGTAGAATGACATTTACAGAAGATCTTGAAAAGACTTTTCTTCAGTTTTCTTTGTTTAGTTGGATTACTTTAATCTCTCTGTATTGTTGAAACGGAGATGAAATAACCATTTATTAAAAATGTTACAAAAAACCACATGCTTTCAAAGGGTGTCCTAATTTTTTCACATGACTGTATATCTTTCCACTCTATTTGTTTTAATTCTCGGATGAGTTGGCTTGAATCGTGCAAGTAGCTTGGTAATTTTTTTACATATGGTTGTAAGTATATATCCATAAACTGTGATAAATTACTGGTCGCGCATTTTGTATTGGATACGATGGGTCTGCCGGGTGGGTTTTGTATATTTTTGTGTATTTTGGGCAAATGGTAAAAATATGGGGTGCATGGTGTTTTGGGGGACAGAAAATTACGTTCTTTTTTATTTATGTACCCTTTCTCATATGCATTTTTTACAAGGGAATTTAGTTTCTTTGTAGTTTCAGGAAATGGATCATATGGAATACGTTCATAATAGGTGGTGTCACTGAGAATGTTTTGTGCCTCTTTTTCATAGTCATCATAATTCTGTATGACCAGTCCCCCTCCCTTATCCGCAGGTCGAATGATCAATTCATCATTCTTTTTTAGTGCATCTAATGCTCTGCGTTCATGGTGTGTTAAATTCCCTTTGGATGTATAGGTTTTATCAGTTTTTGTTCCATTGGCCAGTTTCTTCAGGTCTGTGGATACAAGATCAAAAAAGGTCGGGATACAGTGTCCCTGACTATACAGTGGGAAAAAGTTGGATTTGGGTCGGACCTCAATATGTTTATAGTTGTATGTTTCCATTTGTCGGATTTCTCCATTGTTTCCTATGGTCTCCTTATCCTTATCGCTGACCGATGTATATGTATATATATATATATATATATGTGTATATACATATGTGTGTATATATATATATATATATATATATATATATATATATATATGTAAAGAAAGGAAGATACCTCATTTGCCACACATACTCAAATCATGGCAACCCTTGGGAACAAGGATTCAGAACCCCCTAATTGGTATATCCTAGGAGCGACTGCATATATTGCACTCTGGCGTTCTGGTAGTTTCAGAGCCCCCTAATCGATATATCCTAGGAGCGACTGCACAAATTTAACATAGAGAACTAAGCAATATGAACACCAGCGCCCTATCATACCGATCTGTGGACGTTGAGGGTCTTGGTCTGAGAGATCAGGCAGCGCTGAATGATACAGCAGGCAGGAGGAGTCGGGAGATCCTGCAAGAATAACCGACAGGCCAGCCGCTGTGTAACAAAAGCGGGGAGCACGATATGCCCTCAGCTCTATAGGAAGGAACAATGTTCACTGCGGTGCTGACCTAGTACGGAGTCAGCAGTGCCGCTGTAACCCTGAACACATCATCTTAAGTAACAGCAAATATGTTCATACAATGTATCAAATGTATCAAAATATATCACTATGTGTATTGTGAAACCTAAGGTTGAAACTTGTATGCAATCAGACCACCTGCACATCACAGTAAGTGTCGGACACTGCGCTGATGTTCACAGTAAGTGTCAGGCACCTAACATCTATTGCCGCAGATCACTAGAAGATATCGGCAAACAGGTTCATTATACTAAACACGCCCACCCCACCCCCTGAACCTCCCCCTTTTTTAACCCGCCAAAACAGCGTTTTAAATAACCTGATTACAAGTGTATCTTCATTCTGTATATTGTCCTGACGAAGGGGGCCTTTTGCCCTTGAAACGCGTTGACTATAATAAAAAGAATCTTACTTACCTCAAGGACTGATTTCTATGCCTGCAGCGCCGGATAGTGGTCTGATATTTTTAAGAATTTCTGCATACCTATTTCCCTGGAACCTTTGGACAGGAAAAGACCCAGGCAGCAGCACGGCATCCCCTAATGCTGGTGGGGAAATATACCAGCTAAGGCACATCCAGCTGTTGTGACTATTCACAACAAAATCCGATAAGCGCAATACGCACCATAATTTTATATTTTATATAAGGCGGTACCGCACATGAGGCGCTGTGTTTTTTCTTTTCTCCTTTCTCTGAGTTACATACAAGGTTGCTCTTCCACCGTCAATTCGAGAAGTGAACACCTTTCATGTATCACTTCTCAAATCGGCGGCCGACTCTGCACCCTAAATTCAGACTCCACCCCAGTTGGAGGTCCAAGGGGTGCCAGAGTTCGAGGTGAACAGGATTTTGGACTCTCGTTTTGTCCAGAGGTCTCTCCAATACTTGGTAGACCGGAAGGGATTTGGTCCAGAGAAAAGATGTTGGGTACCTGCTCGTCAGGTGCATGCGGATGAGTTGGTGGCAGCCTTCCACCAGGATAATACGAGGAAAGCTCGCTTGGAGTTGTAACGGCATACAAGGGAATGCTCCAAACTCCGAACGGAACCTCACGAATAGCTGCTAGCAGACGAATAGGAAACGCACCCAAGCGGCTTACACTCCTAGCAATCAGTCTCTAACAGCATACAGTGAATCCCCCCAAGAACGAGACAAGGCTCCGTGTTGAGGGTCAAGCAGTGGACAGCCAGAGCTGTGTGTTTATTGTTCTTATATAACATTGTTACACATTAGTACCACCCACAGGGTTTTGTAAGACAACCAATAAACACGTACAATACAGTAAAACACTCCCACACAAAAATCCTCCCCTCTGCATGTGATACAATTACCTTACACAATGGGTTGATGTCATTATCACAGGCAGGGGAATACACAATGTCTTCTGTCCTGGAGACAACCGAGGAGTAACTCAATTATCTCTCAGGACAAAGGGAAATTGTCAATACACATGTGGAGACAATAGGACAGACATCACTACTCAAATATATAATGTTCCAACCATTACAGTAAACATAGACATTTAACATATCCCCAGATGGCTTGGATCTGAGCGCTCAATATATCCAAACAGCGCTCAGATGCCACAAACACAGTCAATTCGCCATGGGGTTTAAGTTTAGCATGGGCTGATGAGAGGGCCCATAATCCTGGGGCAAGAGGCTGGCAACCAGGCTTCTCCACCCAGTGGCGAGGTTGGTTTCGCCATATTTCTCCCATTTTCCAAACAGACTAACAGGGTATCTGACCTTCTGCCAGTCAGTGCCCTTGTTAGTCCAGAAACTCACCCACAATAAATGGTTACTACACCTGAGCAAGGAATAAACTTGTCCATGTCTATGTGCCTCACTACGGCTGTGTGGGGGACTGGTAGACTGCCTTGGTGGGTTGCTGAGTGGGCAGAGACTAGCGGAAGAAGCCTGGTTGTAGCCTGGTTGTTGGAGCGGTCTCCCCTTTAGATAAACCACCATGCTGCTGTGGGGGAAGACCGACTGTCTCCCCTTTGGCTAAACAGCCCTGTTGATGGGGACAGGACCGACTGTCCCTACCCCCTGTGCTGTGAGTGCAGAGACCATGGTCCCATCTGCACGGTTGTGGGGCTTACTGTCTCCCCCTGGTACATTAAGCTGCCACTGGGGAATGGAAACTGGGCTCCCAATTCCCAACAAATCCTTCTGTTGCTGTGGGATGGAGACTGGGCTCCCAATTCCCAACAACTCAATCTGCTGCTGGGGGACAGGACCGACTGTCTCTGCCCCCTGTAACTCAGCCTGCCGCTGGGGAATGGAGACTGGGCTCCCAATTCCCAATAAATCACATTGCCGCTGGGGAGAGGGGGTAGAAAGCTCCTCTCCCATACATACTTCCAGCCTCTGGGGAGTTAGACCGACTGTCTCCGCTCCCAATACAGTGTCCTGTTGCTGGGGAAAGGAGACTGGACTCTCTATTCCCTGTAGGCCACTCTGACTCTGGGGGACAGGATCAACTGTCTCTGCCCCCTGTAACTCAGCCTGCCGCTGGGGAATGGAGACTGGGCTCCCAATTCCTGTCACAACCAGACAGCTGAGAAGCTCTGACAGAAGCCTTTCAGAACCTCCTCCTTGAGTTTTCTTTGTTTTGGTTTCAGTTCCTCATCTCGTTAGCCTCTCTCAGCTGTCATGCACTTGGACTGATTGCTTCCCTTTAAATTCCTCCCCATAATGCAGTAGTGTGCGGTTTATACAACTTCCTGGAGTGTGTGTGCATGCTGTTCCTATATCCCAGTCTTCTGCAAGATAAGTGCTGTATATTTATTTGTAATTTTCTGTTTGCTGGATCTTAGGAGACCCTGACTCCCTCCGTGTCTAGTGTAGGGAGCCGGTGGTCGTGTCCCCTCACTATTGTAGGGTCTTCAGGCGTTAGATAGTCGAGGTACGTGGATATGCGACCATCCACCTTTGGGGTGTTCGCATAGGCTGAGCAGTCAGGGAGAGTGTGCCAGGTCTCATGCAGGGGTCTCCCTTTTGTTCCTTAGTTGTGGATCCAGTGAGTCATAGATTATTTTGCATTGTCTTGTTTCCTGTACACCATCCGTGACATTATAAGCCGCCAAAACCGTCTCAAGCATGGATCCGGTTTCACTTTTGGCTGAACGCTTCCAGGGTCTTTCGTTGGAGGTAGCTGATCTCCGTAAGACTTTTTCTCAGTTTCAAGTGACCGGTTCAGCTTGCGTTCATGGAGTTTGTTCTGAGCCTAAGATCTCGCTCCCGGATACGTTCTCCGGGGGTAGTGAGAATTTTGTGCGTTTTAGAGAGGCTTGCAAACTCCATTTTCGCCTTCTTCCCCATTCCTCTGGTGATGAGGAACGGAGGGTGGGGATCATTATATCGCTGCTCAGGGGTAACGCTCAGTCCTGGGCCTTTTCGCTGCCGGAGGGGGCACGGCCCCTCTGTACAGTGGATGAATTTTTTTTAGCCCTGGGTCAGATATATGATGATCCGGATCGTATTGCTCTGGCTGAGTCTAGACTACGTCTGTTATGCCAGGGTAAACAATCCGCAGAGATATACTGCTCAGAATTTCGGAGATGGGCAGCTGATACTGGTTGGAATGATGCTGCACTCTGAAGTCAATTTTGCCATGGTCTTTCAGAGGGATTGAAAGATGCATTTGCCTTTCATGAGAGGCCTATCTCCTTGGACTCTGCTATGTCTCAGGCCGTTCGTATTGACAGGCGTCTTCGAGAGAGAGGAGAGATCTCTCCTTCCTGTCATACTCAGTCCCGGGACAGTGCAGTGGTCTCATTCTGTGCGCAGGGGTCTCAGTCGCTGTCAGCCCCTTCTGAGCAGGAGCCCATGCAGCTGGGGTTGATTGCCTCTGACAATAGAAGATTCAGCCCGCATGGCAGGGTTTGTTTTTGTTGTGGAGGTATAAATCATTTGGCAAATGTTTGTCCCTCTAGGAGATTCAGGCAGTTTTCTGGGAGTAATAAAGAAACAAAAAAGAAAAAATCTTTTAAAAATGTTCCATCTGTTACTATTGGCAGGGTTGAGGCGGAAATTGAAGGTTTTCCGTTTGCTTGTAGTTCCCGTTTTGTCCTGCCTGCTAGGGTGGCGCTAGAGAGCAAGAGCATTTTTTGTGAGATTTTTGTGGATAGTGGAGCAGCTGTCAATCTCATTGATAGTCAATTTGCAATAACTCATGGTTTCCAGGTATGCACTTTGGGAAAGGATATTCCTGTTTTTGCTATTGATTCCGCTCCACTTTCTCAGAGATCATTAAAGGGCATAGTTCACAATATCCGTTTAATTGTGAGTGATACTCATGTTGAGGATGTGTCATGTTTCGTCCTTAGCGGTTTGCCTACTCCTCTAGTGTTGGGGCTACCCTGGCTCACTAAACATAACCCCACCATTGATTGGCAAGCGAGGCAAATAAATGGTTGGAGTGACTTTTGCAGAGAGAATTGCCTCACGACATCGGTTTCTGAGGTTTCTACTAAGATTGTACCACCTTTCCTCTCTGAATTTTCGGATGTCTTCTCTGAGAGTGGAGTTCAGGATTTGCCCCCGCACAGGGAGTACGATTGCCCTATTAATCTCATCCCAGGCGCCAAACTGCCTAAATCTCGATTATACAATCTTTCCCAACCTGAGAGGGTCGCTATGCGTACTTATATCTCTGAGAGTCTGAGAAAAGGACACATACGACCCTCGAAGTCACCTGTTGCCGCTGTTTTTTTCTTTGTTAAGAAAAAAGATGGTTCTTTAAGACCTTGTCTGGATTTCAGGGAGCTGAACAGTATCACTATTCGTGACCCTTATCCGCTTCCTCTGATCCCGGACCTGTTTAACCAGGTTGTTGGGGCTAAAGTTTTTTCCAAATTGGATCTAAGAGGGGCATACAACCTGGTCAGGGTCAGAGAAGGAGACGAATGGAAGACTGCCTTCAATACCCCTGAGGGCCATTTTGAGAATTTGGTTATGCCTTTTGGTTTGATGAATGCCCCAGCCGTTTTTCAGCATTTCGTGAACAGCATTTTTTATCATTTAATGGGAAAATTTGTATTAGTGTATTTGGATGACATTTTGATTTTTTCTCCTGATTTCAAAACTCATAAGGAACACTTATGTCAGGTCTTGCTCATCCTGCGGGAGAATAAATTATACGCGAAACTGGAAAAATGTGTGTTTGCGGTTCCAGAAATTTAATTTCTGGGGTTTCTTCTCTCCGCTTCTGGTTTTCGCATGGACCTCGAGAAGGTCCGTGCTGTGCTTGAGTGGAAGCTTCCTGAGAATCAGAAGGCGCTGATGCGTTTTTTGGGCTTTGCCAATTATTACAGGAAGTTTATTTTGAATTATTCCACTGTTGTTAAACCTCTCACTGATATGACCAGAAAGGGGGTAGATTTTTCTTCCTGGTCGGTAGAGGCACGTAAGGCTTTTTCTAATATCAAGCAGAGTTTTGCTTCCGCTCCCATCCTGGTACAACCTGATATTTCTTTACCCTTCATAGTTGAGGTTGATGCTTCTGAGGTAGGTGTGGGTGCGGTCTTGTCTCAGGGTTCCTCTCCTGCCAAATGGCGACCGTGTGCCTTTTTCTCGAAGAAACTCTCCTCCGCAGAGAGAAATTACGATGTGGTAGATAGGGAATTGTTGGCCATCAAGTTGGCTTTTGAGGAATGGCGCCATTGGCTCGAGGGAGCCAGACACCCTATTACCGTGTTTACTGACCATAAAAATCTGGCCTACTTGGAGTCAGCCAAGCGTCTGAACCCGAGACAGGCCAGATGGTCTTTGTTCTTTTCAAGGTTTGATTTTTTTGTTACGTTCCGCCCTGGGGTTAAGAATGTGAAGGCAGATGCCCTGTCACATTGTTTTCCGAGAGGTGAGAATTTTGAAGACCCGGGTCCCATTTTGGCTGAAGGTGTGGTGGTCTCTGCTCTTTTTCCTGAATTGGAGGCAGAGGTGCAGGCAGCCCAGTCAGAGGCTCCTGATCTTTGTCCTCCTGGGAGGTTGTTTGATGCCTCTCGCTTTGAGACACAAGATTTTTAAGGAACACCACGATACGGTCCTTGCTGGGCACCCGGGGGCAAGAGCCACACTGGATCTCATCGCTCGGAGATTCTGGTGGCCTGCGCTTCGTAAGTCGGTTGAGGGCTTTGTGGCAGCCTGCGAGACTTGCGCTCGTGCCAAAGTCCCTCATTCACGGCCATCATGTCCTCTCCTTCTCTTACCCATTCCTTCCCGTCCTTGGACACATCTGTCCATGGACTTCATAACGGACCTGCCTCGTTCCTCGGGGAAGACTGTGATTCTGGTGGTGGTGGACCGTTTTAGCAAAATGGTGCATTTCATCCCTTTTCCGGGTTTGCCCAATGCTAAGACGCTGGCGCAGGCATTCATTGACCACATTGTCAAATTGCGAGGTATTCCTTCAGACATAGTCTCTGATAGGGGCACGCAGTTTGTTTCCAGGTTCTGGAAGGCTTTCTGTTCTCGCTTGGGGGTTCGGTTGTCATTCTCTTCTCTCGAATGGCCAGACGGAGCGCGTCAATCAGAATCTGGAGACATATCTGCGCTGTTTTGTGGCGGAGAATCAGGAGGATTGGTGTTCTTTTTTGTCCCTTGCTGAGTTTGCTTTAAATAACCGTCGTCAGGAGTCCTCTGATAAGTCACCATTTTTTGGTGCATATGGGTTTCATCCGCAGTTTGGGACTTTCTCGGGAGAGGGGTCTTCTGGTTTACCTGATGAGGACAGATTCTCCTCGTCTTTGTCATCTATTTGGCAAAAGATTCAGGATAATCTAAAGAGCATGAGTGAGAGATATAAGCGTGTGGCAGATAAGAGACGTGTGCCTGGTCCGGACCTGAATGTTGGTGATCTGGTGTGGTTGTCTACCAAGAATATCAAATTGAAGGTTCCCTCCTGGAAGTTGGGTCCTAGGTTTATTGGGCCTTACAAGATCCTGTCTGTCATCAATCCTGTTGCCTACCGTCTTGATCTTCCTCAAACTTGGAAGATCCATAATGTTTTTCATAAGTCCTTATTGAAACCTTATGTTCAACCCATTGTACCCTCGCCTTTGCCTCCTCCTCCGATTATGGTTGATGGGAATCTTGAATTTCAGGTCTCTAGGATTGTGGATTCTCGTCTTGTCCGCGGTTCTCTCCAGTACCTCGTTCATTGGGAGGGTTATGGTCCTGAGGAGAGGATGTGGGTCCCAGTGACGGACATTAAGGCCACTCGTCTCATCAGGGCTTTCCATAGGTCCCATCCTGAGAAGGTGGGCTCTGAGTGTCCGGAGTCCACTCGTAGAGGGAGGGGTACTGTCACAACCAGACAGCTGAGAAGCTCTGACAGAAGCCTTTCAGAACCTCCTCCTTGAGTTTTCTTTGTTTTGGTTTCAGTTCCTCATCTCGTTAGCCTCTCTCAGCTGTCATGCAGTTGGACTGATTGCTTCCCTTTAAATTCCTCCCCATAATGCAGTAGTGTGCGGTTTATACAACTTCCTGGAGTGTGTGTGCATGCTGTTCCTATATCCCAGTCTTCTGCAAGATAAGTGCTGTATATTTATTTATGATTTTCTGTTTGCTGGATCTTAGGAGACCCTGACTCCCTCCGTGTCTAGTGTAGGGAGCCGGTGGTCGTGTCCCCTCACTATTGTAGGGTCTTCAGGCGTTAGATAGTCGAGGTACGTGGATATGCGACCATCCACCTTTGGGGTGTTCGCATAGGCTGAGCAGTCAGGGAGAGTGTGCCAGGTCTCATGCAGGGGTCTCCCTTTTGTTCCTTAGTTGTGGATCCAGTGAGTCATTGTCACGGGGTTCCGAAGGTGTTCTTGGTCCCCCATTGCCCGCAGAACTGTTGCTTAGCTTTTGGAATGAGGTTCTGTGTTTGACCTCATTCCCAGGGCGGCTTTACTAGCTGGGTGGCTCCCTGCTCCTAGTCTGCCTTGAGCGCCGAGCTGATCACTCGGTGCTCGACTGGCTGGTCTGTCGGTCATGTGACGCTGGCCACGTCACATGACCTTCACTCCCCACTATAAATACAGGCAGCCTGCTGGCTACAGGTTGCCTGTTAATTTCTATGTTCCTGGCTATTTGTTGTAAAACTACTGAATATTTACCTGATCCTGTTCCCTGACGATCCTCTGCCTGCTCCTCCTGTACTGCGCATACATCCTGGTTTTGTGACCTCGGCTCCCACCTGACTACTCTCTTAGGACTCCTCTTGTACTTCGCTACTCTCCTGGTATTTGACCCCGGCTTCTCCTGACCATTCTTTGCTTAATCCGTTGTACTGCGTAGCTCTCTTGGTTCTGACCCGGTCCGTTCATGTTCCGTATTTTGTCTTGTCTGTCTTCCCTGCACATATCCTAAGTTAGGGACTGCCGTCCAGTTGTCCCCTGTCATCAGGACTCGTGAGGCAAGTAGGCAGGGCCAGGGGTGAGGGTGGAGCGCAGTGGTCACTACCCTTCCCCCTGTGTGTGTGTGGACGTGACCGTTACAGTCATAGATTATTTTGCATTGTCTTGTTTCCTGTACACCATCCGTGACAATTCCCTGCAGGACCGGTGGAGAGATCTCTGTCTCACCTCCACCGGCCACCTGGGGTTCTTTCTAGTAAATCTCCACAATATCTGCCCAGCTGAATGGGTCTGATCCTGGTCTGTCATCTTGCTGTCCTGCTGAGCCTTCCCAATGGAGTGGAAGAGATCTCGGTAGTCCTGCTCCAGTTCCCACTCCAGGGTTGCTAGGTGAGCCAGGTCTTTTTCTACCTCATGGGGGTCACCCCAATCCTGCCTAGCCTCCCTCTCTTAGAAAATGTCCTGAAGTCTGGATTGTGCAGGGCTCCCGAAGTCAGGCTCTGCAAAGGACTCCCATAACAAGCCAGGACCATCAAACTCCTCTCCCTCTGGCTTGTCATGCTCAACTGTCCAAGGTATATACTGTGCTATATACCACCAGAGTGCCTGGTAGGCATCCTCCAGCCATAGCTTCTGTCATAACCGGTGCTCTAGTTCCTTCACCCATTCCTCCAGGGGCTGCTCTCCCAGGAAGGGCATCTGCAGGGCCACTTGCTTCTGCAATCGCTGCTCTTCACTGGGGAGACTCTCGCCTCGCTGGTATTGTACATTATCCATGGCCTGGTACCAGATGCCTTTCCTTAATGCATCCCGGCCATCCAGGTCTTCCTCATCGTACTCCACTGCTGGTTTCATTCTGGTGCTGTCAGGGTCGCTGTACTAGGACATGCGTTGCCCTCAAATTGTAAAATCCATGGAATGGTGTCTCCTGTAGCTGTCCTTCTGGCTGTGGGAACGATCCCACCACTTGCCACCAATTGTAACGGCATACAAGGGAATGCTCCAAACTCCGAACGGAACCTCACGAATAGCTGCTAGCAGACGAATAGGAAACACACCCCTAGCAATCAGTCTCTAACAGCATACAGTGAATCCCCCCAAGAACGAGACGAGGCTCCGTGTTGAGGGTCAAGCAGTGGACAGCCAGAGCTGTGTGTTTATTGTTCTTATATAACATTGTTACACATTAGTACCACCCACAGGGTTTTATAAGACAACCAATAAACACGTACAATACAGTAAAACACTCCCACATAAAATCCTCCCCTCTGCATGTGATACAATTACCTTACACAATGGGTTGATGTAATTATCACAGGCAGGAGAATACACAATGTCTTCTGTCCTGAAGACAACCGAGGAGTAACTCAATTATCTCTCAGGACAAAGGGAAATTGCCAATACACATGTGGAGACAATAAGACAGACATCACTACTCAAATATACAATGTCCCAACCATTACAGTAAACATAAACATTTAACATATCCCCAGATGGCTTGGATCTGAGCGCTCAATATATCCAAACAGCGCTCAGATGCCACAAACACAGTCAAATCGCCATGGGGTTTAAGTTTAGCATGGGCTGATGAGGGGGCCCATAATCCTGGGGCAAGAGGCTGGCAACCAGGCTTCTCCACCACCCAGTGGCGAGGTTGGTTTCGCCACAGGAGTCTTCTGAGCCGCCTCCTCGGGGGGGGTAATGTAAGATCCTCCCCTGTCTCGCACTCCGGTGTGACCAAAAAGGGTCCTCGTGGAGCTGCGGGACAGGTTACGCATGTCTTCATTGATACACCAGCTCTGACCCCTTTGCGAACCGACGCGGGGATGCGTTCGCATGTGCGATGGAGGGGAAGACTGTATGGCTTTCGGGGACAGCTTTGCCGAGCTAGTGGCAGTACGCTGCAGCCGAGCTTGTCTCCGGTGCCTATTGCAGATTCCATTCCGGTGTCCATGTCGACGCGCTCGTGCACTTTCGCAGAGCCTGTGTTTCATCCACGTTTACATTCGAAAACGGGTTCGCAAGGCGATACGCGGTCACACGTACGCGCTTCACCGACCAGCAAAGGGAATAGCACCTGGCCGCAAGTGTAAAGTAGATTAGGGGGCCGACATTGGTCTAATTGACTAATGACTGACCAAATCCTGTACACAGGTGTAGGGCAGGATCATGACCTATGGGGAGTGGACACTTGGCGCCTTGGGATTTGTTAGCAGGCACATAAAAGGTGGCTTCCCAGGTCGGTCAGTGCCCACTCTTATCCTTCCTTATCAAGGTGCAGGTCAGTACTGCTAGCTACTGACTGAAGATTGCTGGGACTTCATCCATTCCAGTGGGACCCAGGACCCATGACTTTCTGTTACGCATCCGTTTACCTGGCAAGTTGCACAGAGACTTATACACGGATCGGGACTACTCCTAGCTTTCCTTCGTTTTTTGTTTGCCTGATATTTGCCCAGTGAAGTTTAACTGGACTTTGTTTATTTTGTTAATAAACCCCTTTTACTTCATCCTCACTTGTCTGTTTCGTTGGTTCCTTGCATTACAAGTATATGTCACAAAAACACACACTATATTAGGTCCAGATTATTAGAATTTGCCTATAAGAAACAGTTTTCGGATGCAGGACAGTATATGACACAGAAACACACAGAATATGGACACTATATTAGGCCCAGATTATTGGAATTTGCCCTAAAGAAACAGTTTTCAAATGCAGGACCATATATGTCAAAGAAAAAATGTGGGGGATACAGTCAGCACAACCCTATATGCAGGTGCACATCGCTATGGCGAAATACATATACAAAGAAAAAGACACAAATGCAATAGCACTCTGCAACCAGCACTCCACCCTGCCTCCATGCTGGATGTTGAATGAGGCATTGGTGTACATTTTGGCCAAAGCGTAATAAGCCACTCACCACGTCAAGGTCGCCTCTATGAGTGGTCCCTAACACTAGTTCCTACCTGTTTATGGGCCATGACAGCCACACAAAGTCCAGGGAGCGCAGGTACAGCATGAACGCCAGGCACACTCTGCTTTTAACCCCGTTCGGTGCCATTACAGCTTTCATTGGATCCAGGGATGCAAGTACCAACATGCATGCTGAGCATGGGACCAATGCCTCATTCAACATCCAGCATGGAGGCAGGGCGGAGTGCTGGTTGCAGAGTGCTATTGCATTTGTGTCTTTTTCTTTGTATAGGACCATATATGTCACAGAAACACACAGAATATGAACAATATATTATGCCTAGATGATTGGAATTTGCCCTAAAGAAACAGTTTTCGAATGAAGGACAGTATATATCATAGAAACACACAGAATATGGATACTATATTAGGCCCAGATTAATGGAATTTGCCTTAAAGAAAGACTTTTCCGATGCAGGACAGTATATGTCACAGAAACACACAGAATATGGACACTATATTAGGCCCAGATTATTGGAATTTGCCCTAAAGAAACAGTTTTCAAATGCAGGACAGTATGTGTCACAGAAACACACAGACTATGGACACTATATTAGGCCCAGATGATTGGAATTTGCCCTAAATCAAAGAAAATTGATATTCATGTATAATCACTCGCATAAATCATAGAAATCGGTAATTAGTGATCTGGATTATTTAATACTTAACTTTTACTTCTTAATATAAAATAGATGGGATATATCCCTCAAAATACAGTACAATAAGCTGAATACACAAAGCCGTTTTCAATGCCCCATAGTCAAGCAGGGGTTCTTGTTGAAAACAGTAACAACTGTGTTTACACTTATTCAGATAGTGTCGGACACAGGAGGTAACAAGTGCTGGTGTACACTAATACCCAATCAGTAGAACGGGGCGGCATTAGTCGATATATGCCGGCACCACGTGTGCGTAAAAAAAGGAAAAGCTGAATACACAATACCGTTTTCCACTTCCCCGAAGCTAGAAGGGGCTGTGAGAGAACGGTAACAGCTGTGTCCACACTTCTTCGAAAAATGTGACACACTGAAGGTAACAAGAACAGGTGTGTACTGGTACTTAAGCCGCACAATAATTAAGGTGTCAGCATTGGTATACACTCACCTAAAGAATTATTAGGAACACCATACTAATACGGTGTTGGACCCCCTTTTGCCTTCAGAACTGCCTTAATTCTATGTGGCATTGATTCAACAAGGTGCTGATAGCATTCTTTAGAAATGTTGACCCATATTGATAGGATAGCATCTTGCAGTTGATGGAGATTTGAGGGATGCACATCCAGGGCACGAAGCTCCCGTTCCACCACATCCCAAAGATGCTCTATTGGGTTGAGATCTGGTGACTGTGGGGGCTATTTTAGTACAGTGAACTCATTGTCATGTTCAAGAAACCAATTTGAAATGATTCGAGCTTTGTGACATGGTGCATTATCCTGCTGGAAGTAGCCATCAGAGGATGGATACATGTTCTCATTCTGTTTACGCCAAATTCGGACTCTACCATTTGAATGTCTCAACAGAAATCGAGACTCATCAGACCAGGCAACATTTTTCCAGTCTTCAACAGTCCAATTTTGGTGAGCTCGTGCAAATTGTAGCCTCTTTTTCCTATTTGTAGTGGAGATGAGTGGTACCCGGTGGGGTCTTCTGCTGTTGTAGCCCATCCGCCTCAAGGTTGTGCGTGTTGTGGCTTCACAAATGCTTTGCTGCATACCTTGGTTGTAACGAGTGGTTATTTCAGTCAACGTTGCTCTTCTATCAGCTTGAATCAGTCGGCCCATTCTCCTCTGACCTCTAGCATCCACAAGGCATTTTTGCCCACAGGACTGCCGCATACTGGATGTTTTTCCCTTTTCACACCATTATTTGTAAACCCTAGAAATGGTTGTGCGTGAAAATCCCAGTAACTGAGCAGATTGTGAAATACTCAGACCGGCCCGTCTGGCACCAACAACCATGCCACGCTCAAAATTGCTTAAATCACCTTTCTTTCCCATTCTGACATTCAGTTTGGAGTTCAGGAGATTGTCTTGACCAGGACCACCCCCCTAAATGCATTGAAGCAACTGCCATGTGATTGGTTGACTAGATAATAGCATTAATGAGAAATAGAACAGGTGTTCCTAATAATTCTTTAGGTGAGTGTATGCTAACACCCTATACACTGATGGCAAACATATAATGCAGGCAGGTGTTTCACAGCATGAACAATAATGCACGACGACACACAACAAGACAACAGAAAACATATAATGAAATTTGTGAAAAAGGGAGCCGTGCGACACGGTATACACAGTTACACCCGAAACATATGGTGCACGGCGGCACCACTGAAAAACCAGGTGTCCTACCCTACAGATGGTGGATACTCCGGACACCTCCGTTTTGATGTTTCTGATCAGGGTGGTCCACTTCAGCGGTTCGAGGGTCAGCACGCTGTAAAAGGGATCACAGGAAGATATTCCTTACTATTCCTAGTCGACCCTCAGAGCCCTACGATAACCCTTTAGTCTAACAACGGGGTAACCCACTAGTTGGGTCCCCGTCCGGAAACGAACCCTGGAATTGCGGTCCCTGTTTGGCCATGAGAAGATCCCTACATAAACGTTTCTGAGGCAAAGAAAAAAAACATCCTCTCATCAGGGGAATATACATAAAGTGGGCCAGAAGGTGTACATTATTTGCTGGAAGTGATATAATCACCAGCAAATACAGAAGCCACCAGGAGCAATGGCTCTCAGGTGAAGAGAAGTGCACAGATAGGTGCACAACATATAGGGAAAAGGAAAGGGGAGCAGATGAAATAACCCCCTCCCTTCTTGCGGTACGCAAATTGGAGCCACAGGCATAGATGTTACCTGGTCTTTACAGGAGAGCGCCTTCTCTTTTAAAGCATTGCATCGGCATGTCCGCACGACGTGCGCTATGATGACGTCAGCCGTCGCCCGGTATGGCGGCGGCCAGTGATGACGTCTGCCCTCACATAATGTGATCATGGCAAACATCATGCCCTCACGTCATGTAAACATGGCGCGTGCGCATTAAAATAAGCGTGTCGCGCGATGTAATGACGTGATGTAATCACGTGAGTAGATGCAGAGCGTCTAAGCCGCGCATGCGTAAAATGATTACCAGGGTCCAAGGTGCAGCTTGTGTGGGGCGGTATTTGCACCTGCGCCATGGCTGAAATTAAAAACTGCGCAGGCGCCTTGCCTCCACTGTTTATGCTGTAACTTAGGATACGCTGCTACTTTACTAGGCATCATCGTTTTTATACTGTCATAGATAACATACGGAGAAGGATTCCACGGAGTAAACCATATGGATATTTACATATTGTACCAGATGTACACTGTGGACCTATATAGAACAAAAATGCGTACACAATATAGATATACATTTGATCCATATATACAGGCATATTAATGTATAGGCACCGTATAAGAGTGCATCTGTTGGCAACGGGACACATGTCCAACAGATGCACATCCAGACAACCCCAATATGGGTATATATTGGTTAGTTAATTATATTTCTTGCAGTTTTGATATTCTAATTTCCTGGCAATGGCTAACAAAAGTGACACAAAACAGGTAGTAGGCACTACACAAGGTATAACCCATTCCGCCCAATTGAGAAAGGCGGAATGGGGAGAAGTAGGGGGTTTATTTTATTGTAGTTTTGGGGAAGACAAAATCTTCATCTGGGAGGGCATTATAAGAAGCAACCAAAGTGGAGATGTTCATTCAGGCCTCTAGGGTATACGTGTCTAGTTGGAAAGTCCAGCGTGCTTCCCGCTGTAGTAGAAGATGGTCCCAATTGCCACCACGTATCGGTGGTGGGATTTTGTCAATGCCTATAACTCTAATACAATTCGAGTCTCCACCATGGTTGTCATTCACATGTCGGGCCACTGGTGTGTCACGCTCATTCGTGATATCACCCAGATGCTCTCCAAGGTGCCTGCGCAGCTCTCTTTTGGTCTTTCCAATATATTCAAGTCCACACAAGCATGTGATCTTATAGATCACCCCGCGTGTGCGGCAATTGATAAAATCCTTGATGGTAAAGGACTTCTGTAGGTTTGAACTAAAGAAAGTCTTGCTGCTTTGTAGAATCTTGCAGGCCACACAGCCACTACACCTATAGCAGTCATTGATCTTTCGATCCAACCATGTCGCTGCTTGGGTGGCCGGGGTGTAGTGGCTGTGTACCAGCATATCTTTGAGGCTACTCCCTCTTCTGAAGAAGATCTGTGGGTAACTGAAAATGGTCTTACTGATTTCAGGGTCCATCAGTAAGATGGGCCAATGTTTACGAAGAATGTACCTAATTTGTCCTGACGCATCGTCAAAAGTCGTGATGAGGCGGATCTTCTTCTCCGTCTCCTCCTTCTTGACTTTAGGTACCAGGCGATCGGACCGCTTTGCTGATAGTGCGGTTCGATATGCCGGTTTAAGAACCTCGTTGGGGTATCCCCTATCGAGGAACTGATTTTAGCTTGGTCGACGAACTCTGACCTGCTGGAACAGTTGCGTCTGATGCACAAATATTGACTTTTTGGTATGCCTCTTTTCTGAGATAAGGGATGGCCACTGTCCCAGTGCAGTACAGAGTTCGTCGACGTGGGCTTCCTATAAACCGTAGTACCAAGCTCGTTTGAAGCGCCTCTGGATATTTTAGTATCCAAGAATGCCAAATTGTCTCTATTCGCTTCAGATGTGAAGCGTAATCCCCCATCATTAGTGTTGAGTCTGAAAACAAATTCGGAGAAAGATTCCTTCGTGCCGTTCCATATGACAAAGATGTCATCTATGTACCGTGCCCACATGAGTATGGGCCCGGTACATGACGACATCGTGTCACCAAAGACCATTGTTGCCTCCCACCAGCCCAGGAGCAAGTTGGCATAGGACGGCGCACAGGAACATCCCATTGCCGTGCCCCTGAGCTAGTGGTAGGCAACATCTCCACTTTGGTTGCTTCTTATAATGCCGTCCCAGATGAAGATTTTGTCCTCCCCAAAACTACAATAAAATAAACCCTCTACGTCTCCCCATTCCGCCTTTCTCAATTGGGCGGAATGGGTTATACCTCGTGTAGTGCCTACTACCTGTTTTGTCTCACTTTTGTTAGGGCTCTTTCACACTTGCGTTGTTCTGTTCCGGCATAGAGTTCCGTCGTCGGGGCTCTATGCCGGAAGAATCCTGATCAGGATTATCCCCATGCATTCTGAATGGAGAGAAATCCGTTCAGGATGCATCAGGATGTCTTCAGGATGCTGCGCTTTTTGCTCCGGTCAAAAATCCTGAACACTTGCCGCAAGGCCGGATCCGGAATTAATGCCCATTGAAAGGCATTAATCCGGATCCGGCCTTAAGCTAAACGTCGTTTCGGCGCATTAACGAATCCGACGTTTAGCTTTTTCTGAATGGTTACCATGGCTGCCAGGACGCTAAAGTCCTGTTTGCCATGGTAAAGTGTAGTGGGGAGCGGGGGAGCAGTATACTTACCGTCCGTGCGGCTCCCGGGGTGCTTCAGAGTGACGTCAGGGCGCCCCACGCGCATGGATGACGTGATCGCATGGATCACGTCATCCATGCGCATGGGGCGCTCTGACGTCATTCTGGAGCGCCCCGGGAGCCGCACGGATGGTAAGTATACTGCTCCCCTGCTCCCCACAACTACTATGGCAACCAGGACTTTAATAGCATCCTGGCTGCCATAGTAACACTGAACGCATTTTGAAGACGGATCATTCTTCAAATGCTTTCAGTTCACTTGCGGTGTTACGGATCGGGCGGGCACTTCCGGCAAATGGAGTACACGACGGATCCGGACAACGCAAGTGTGAAAGAGGCCTTAGCCATTGCCAGGAAATTAGGATATCAAAACTGAAAGAAATATCATTAACTAACCAATATATACCCATATCGGGGTTGTCTGGATGTGCATCTGTTGGACATGTGTCCAGTTGCCCACAGATGCACTCCTATACGGTGCCTATACATCAATATGCCTGTATATACAGATCAAATGTATATCTATATGGTGTCTGCATTTTTGCTCTATATACAGTACAGACCAAAAGTTTGGACACACCTTCTCATTCAAAGAGTTTTCTTTATTTTCATGACTATGAAAATTGTAGATTCACACTGAAGGCATCACAACTATGAATTAACACATGTGGAATTATATACATGACAAACTAGTGTGAAACAACTGAAAATATGTCATATTCTAGGTTCTTCAAAGTAGCCACCTTTGGCTTTGATTACTGCTTTGCACACTCTTGGCATTCTCTTGATGAGCTTCAAGAGGTAGTCCCCTGAAATGTTTTTCACTTCACAGGTGTGCCCTGTCAGGGTTAATAAGTGGGATTTATTTCCTTATAAATGTAGTTGGGACCATCAGTTGCATTGAGGAGAAGGCAGGTGGATACAAAATTGGGAAAACTTTGAATGTAAGGGCTATTTGACCATGAAGGAGAGTGATGGGGTGCTGCGCCAGATGACCTGGCCTCCACAGTCACCGAACCTGAACCCAATCGAGATGGTTTGGGGTGAGCTGGACCGCAGAGTGAAGGCAAAAGGGCCAACAAGTGCTAAGCATCCCTGGGAACTCCTTCAAGACTGTTGGAAGACCATTTCAGGGGACTACCTCTTGAAGCTCATCAAGAGAATGCCAAGAGTGTGCAAAGCAGTAATCAAAGCAAAAGCAGTAATCAAACACCTGTCTGCATTATATGTTTGCCATCATTGTATAGGGTGTTAGCATATACCAATGCTGACACCTTAATTATTATGCGGCTTAGGTACTAGTACACACCTGTTCTTGTTACCTTCAGTGTCCCACATTTTTCGAAGAAGTGTGGACACAGCTGTTACCGTTCTCTCACAGCCCCTTCTAGCTTCGGGGAAGTGGAAAAACGGTATTGTGTATTCAGCTTTTCCTTTTTTTACGCACACGTGGTGCCGCCATATATCGACTACTGCCGCCCCGTTCTACTGATTGGGTATTAGTGTACACCAGCACTTGTTACCTCCTGTGTCCGACACTATCTGAATAAGTGTGGACACAGTTGTTACTGTTTTCAACAAGTACCCCTCCTTGACTATGGTGCTTTGAAAACGGCTTTGTGTATTCAGCTTATTGTATTTTGAGGGATATATCCCATCTATTTTATATTAAGAAGTAAAAGTTAAATATTAAATAATCCACATCACTAATTACCAATTTCTAGAATTTGCCCTAAAGAAACATTTTTCTGATGGCGTACTGTATATGTCACAGGACACCACAGAATATGGACACTATTTTAGGACCAGATTATTGGAATCTGCAGTACAGACACTGTTTTCTGATGTAGATAATATTTATACAGTCAGGTCCATAAATATTGGGACATCGACACAATTCTAACATTTGGATTTGAAATGAAACGAACCAAGATGTGCTTTAACTGCAGACTGTCAGCTTTAATTTGATGGTATTTACATCCAAATCATGTGAACGGTGTAGGAATTACAACAGTTTGCATATGTGCCTCCCACTTGTTAAGGGACCAAAAGTAATAGGACAATTGGCTTCTCATCTATTCCAAGGCCAGGTGTGTGTTATTCCCTCATTATCCCAATTACAATGAGCAGATAAAAGGTCCAGAGTTCATTTCAAGTGTGTTATTTGCATTTGGAATCTGTTGCTGTCAACTCTCAAGATGAGATACAAAGAGCTGTCACTATCAGTGAAGCAAGCCATCATTAGGCTGAAAAAGCAAAACAAGCCCATCAGAGAGATAGCAAAAACATTAGGCGTGGCCAAAACAACTGTTTGGAACATTCTTAAAAAGAAGGAACGCACCGATAAGCTCAGTAACACCAAAAGACCCGGAAGACCACGGAAAATAACTGTGGTGGATGACCGAAGAATTCTTTCCCTGGTGAAGAAAACACCCTTGACAACAGTTGGCCAGATCAAGAACTCTCTCCAGGAGGTAGGTGTATGTGTGTCAAAGTCAACAATCAAGAGAAGACTTCACCAGAGTGAATACAGAGGGTTCACCACAAGATGTAAACCATTGGTGAACCTTAAAAACAGGAAGGCCAGATTAGAGTTTGCCAAACGACATCTAAAAAAGCCTTCACAGTTCCGAAACAACATCCTATGGACAGATGAGATCAAGATCAACTTGTACCAGAGTGATGGGAAGAGATGAGTATGGAGAAGGAAAAGAACTGCTCATGATCCTAAGCATACCACCTTATCAGTGAAGCATGGTGGTGGTAGTGTCATGGCGTGGGCATGTATGGCTGCCAATGGAACTGGTTCTCTTGTACTTATTGATGATGTGACTGCTGACAAAAGCAGCAGGATGAATTCTGAAGTGTTTCGTGCAATAATATCTGCTCATATTCAGCCAAATGCTTTAGAACTCATTGGACGGCGCTTCACAGTGCAGATGGACAATGACCCAAAGCATACTGCAAAAGCAACCAAAGAGTTTTTTAAAGGAAAGAAGTGGAATGTTATGCAATGGCCAAGTCAATCACCTGATCTGAATCCGATTGAGCATGCATTTCACTTGCTGAAGGCAAAACTGAAGGGAAAATGCCCCAAGAACAAGCAGGAACTGAAGACAGTTGCAGTAGAGGCCTGGTAGAGCATCACTAGGGATTAAATCCAGCGTCTGGTGATGTCTATGCGTTCCAGACTTCAGGCTGTAATTGACTGCAAAGGATTTGCCACCAAGTAGTAAAAAGTGAAAGTTTGATCTATGATTATTATTCTGTCCCATTACTTTTGGTCCCTTAATAAGTGGGAGGCACATATGCAAACTGTTGTAATTCCTACACCGTTCACCTGATTTGGATGTAAATACCCTCAAATTAAAGCTGACAGTCTGCAGTTAAAGCACATCTTGTTTGTTTCATTTCAAATCCATTGTGGTGGTGTATAGAGCCAAAAATCTTAGAATTGTGTTGATGTCCCAATATTTATGGACCTGACTGTATATGTATTTTTTACTCTATTTAGGCCTGACAACCACACAAGGTGTTGAAGTGCAGATCACACAATTCACGGATTACACCGTTGACAGCAAAAATGTGCACAGATTATGGGAGATTTTTTTTTTTCTGTATTACATTTTTTCCCTATATCTGGGCCTGACAACCACACAAGGTGTTGAAGCGCAGATCACACAATTCACGGATTATACCATTGACAGCAAAAGTGTGGATAGATTATGGGAAACAAAATAGTGTTCTCTGTGTTATAATTTTTTCCCTATATCTGGGCCTGACAACCACACAAGGTGTTGAAGCGCAGATCACGCAATTTCACGGATTGCACCGTTGACAGCAAAAATGTGGATAGATTATGTGGAAAAAATAGTGTTTTCTGTATTCTAAATTTTTTCCCTATATTTAGGCCTGACAACCACACAAGGTGTTGAAGCGCAGATCACACAATTCACGGATTATACCATTGACAGCAAAAATGTGCATACATTATGGGAAACAAAATAGTGTTTTCTGTATTATAATTTTTTCTCTATATCTGGGCCTGACAACCACACAAGGTATAAGCGCAGATCACACAATTCATGGATTACACCGTTAACAGCAAAAATGTGGATTATGGGAAAATAAATATTGTTTTCACTAATATTCTACTTATCTCTGCCCCTGACACACAGAAGGTATTGCTGCACAGATGTCACAAGTCACTGCAGACACCTTCTATATAGCAAAAGAATCGCTATTTCGCAAAGTATAAAACTTAAACAAAGTACAACTTTGCACAATTAAATTGCTGCCACCACACACAATAGTCCTTAAAAGGACTTTTGGGTCTTTGAAACGTTATTCACTGAAATATATTGCGATCACAAACTCCCTACACTATCTGTCCCTTACTAAGCGCAGCTCTCCCTGACTCGCAATGAGCCAAACCCGCGTCATCGGGTGCTATATAACACCCGATGACGCGTTCCGGACAGCCAATCACTGTAATGACAGCAGCCAGCAAGGCTACTGGCATTATAGTGATGGCAGTACTTACCTGCACGTTTATTGGCTGCTTAGCACGTGCGGGTAGGAGACTCGAGCATGCTGCTCGAGCACATGTGGCACTCGAGCCGAACATGTATTCAGCCGAGCATGCTCGCTCATCACTAATAAACTCTAATCTATAGACTATATGTGAGCTTGTGTGTGTGTTTGTGTGGGTGTGTGGTATATAGTGTGTGGCAGGAAAATGGATGTGCAATGTGCATGTGATTGATATATCTCTGGTGTCCATACATAAACACATGCTACAGAAAAAGTGCTGTGATGTCACAACAATATTTATTGCAACAATCATGAATATCTAATCAGACCTGATAAAATATGAAGTTCTATGTATTGCGCAAAGATAATCGCAACATCATTTAAGAATTGCGCCATTGCAAATATTTTATAACACTCTAGCTGCCTATTAAGCTATTGTTCAAACATGCATTTGAAATGTAATCAAATACAGTGTTATATTTACAGTGATAATGAGTTTTTCCTCATTGTCGCGGAAATTGCTGCCAACCATTATAACCAAGAACGTCGCCACGCTTTGCCATGGCCATAACGCACATGCGCATGCGAATGACGCAAATATTACATGTATGATTTTGCGCGATAAAAAAAAAATCTAAAAGGGATAGCGAATATGCAAATTTGAAAATATTTGATGAATATATCGCGAATATTCTATCAAATATTCGAGAAATATCGCAAATTCTAATATTACCCCTGCCGCTCATCACTAGTCACTGACCCAACCGGGGAAGGTCGAAAGCCGAGCGAGGACAGCAGTACAGAGGGTGAGGGATCTGTAGCACCGCAACAGGCTGAAGGAGTCAGTGGTGCCGAAAGGGAGAAGGTGTGCCACATGAAACAGTCCAACAACTGTTTCACGGAGCACCCCCTTGCCTTGCAGAAATCTCCCTTGCCAAGGGGTAGATGTTTCGCAGTATTGCGCTTTTTGGGGGAAAGTGCGGACGACAAAAGAATAGTAGTTTGCAAACTGTGCCCTACGAAAATGAGCCGGAGCGTGAACACTAGCAACCTCACCACCACCAGCATGATCCGCCACATGGCATCCAAGCACTGTAATAAGTGGGACGAACATCTGAGTCCACAATCTGTGTCTGCGGGTCACACCCCTGCTTCTTCTTCTCCCATGATACCTGTTGGCCAATCCCCTACGTTACGTCCTGCCTCCCGCCCTGCACCTTCGCAAGCACCATCAGCTACCACATCTACTTCCGTGTCCCAGCGCAGCATCCAAATGTCCTAACCCCAGGCCTTTGAACGCAAGCAAAAATACCCAACCACCCACCCACAGGCCATGGCACTAAATGCGCAGCTTTCAAAATTACTGGCCCTGGAAATGTTGCCATTTAGGCTTGTGGACACTGAGGCCTTCTGCAGTTTGATGTCGACGGCCATCCCGCATTATTCAGTCCCCAGCCGCCACAATTTTTAAAGATGTGCTGTGCCCGCCTTACAACAACATGTGTCCGGAACATCACACGTGCACAGACCAACGCAGTTACTTGGAAGGTCCACTTAACCACGGACACATGAACAAATGCTTTTGGCCCGGGACGCTACATTTTCCTGACGGCACAATGGGTGAATTCTGTGGAGGCCAGGAGCAAGTTGTACCCTGGGATGGCACAGGTGCTACCAATGGCAAGGATTGCGGGCCCTCGATCAGGGTTTCCGCCAGCACCTATGTTAGTGGCTGCAAACCCTATTTCTCCTCCTCCGCCTTCTCCTCCACTTCCACCTCCAAATTATCCACATGCAGCACCTGTCAGTCATCAGTCGGTAGCTGGAAGCAGTGTAGCACTGCAGTGGGGAAGCGGCAACAGGCCGGGCTAAAGCTGATATGCTTAGGGGATAAACAGCACACGCCACAGAGCTGTGCAGGGGATAAGAGAGGAGACTTAGCTGTGGCTCTCGCCACTTAACCTAGAACCAGGCATGGTTGTGTCTGATAATGGCTGTAACTTGGTGGCGGCTTTGAAACTTGGCAAGATCAGACACATCCCATGCCTAGTCTATCTGTCAACGCTGCAGCAGCGCTTAAAATTGCCAGCACACCAGCTGTTGTGCCACATGAGCACGCCACTGGAACTCCACGTTCCACATGTTGGCCACATGTTTGTGAGCACATGTTTGTGAGCAGCACAGGGCAGTAGTGGAATACCAGCTGCAACATGGTCGTCGCCTTTCCAGTCAGCTTCCGCTATTCACAAGCAAGGACTGGGCATGGATGTCTCACCTCTGTGAGGTTTTAAGAAACTATGAGGAATCAACACAGATGTTGAGCGGCGATAACGCAATTATCAGCATAACCATCCCACTTCTGTGTCTACTCAAAAGCCAGCTGCTCACTATTAAGGACAACGCTTTGCACGTGGAAGAGGTGGAAATGGGGGAAGACATTACACAGGGTGATAGCCAGACCACTCTCAGTTCGTCTTCTCAGTGCGAATTGGACGATGAAGAGGAGCAGGAGAAGCAGGAGACAGTTGCCTCCACTACAGAGGGTAGTACCCATGGAAGTTAAATTCCATCTGTTCAGCGTGGGTGGGCAGAAGAGGATGAAGAGGATGAGGAGATTAAGAGTGATTCTCCTGATGACGACAGCGAAGTCTTGCCTGTTGGTACTCTGGCACACATGGCTGACTTCATGTTAGGCTGCTTTTCCCGTGACCCACGCATTATACACATTTTAGACGACACGGATTACTGGTTGTTCACCCTTCTCGACCCCCGCTACAAACACAACTTCTCATCTTTTATTCCTCTGGTGGAGAGGATGAGCAAAACGGTGCAATACCAGAAGATCCTTGTTGAAAAATTGCTCCAAAAATTTCCATCTGACACCACTGGCGGCAGAGTCCGTATTTTCTTGGCCAACCGAGGAGGGGAGACAAGGGGAATGCACAGAAGTTCCAACAGAGTCAGGGTAACACTCTCCAAAGCCTGGGACAGTTTCATGACACCTCGCCAGCACCCTCAGTCTGCTGCACGGACTACTGTCACAAGGAGGGAAACATTTTAGAAGATGGTGAAGGAGTACATAGCAGACTGTGTCAGTGTCCTCAATGGTCTCTCAGTGCCTTACAACTACTGAATGTCCAAGCTGGACACCAGGAACGAACTGGCAATCAACGCCTTGGAGGTGTCCAAGCTGGACACCAGGAACGAACTGGCAATCTACGCCTTGGAGGTGCTGGCCTGCCCTGCCGCCAGCGTTTTGTCTGAGTGGGAATTTATTGCTGCTGGTGGCATTATAACAGATAAGCGTATCCGCCAGTCAACTAAAAATGCTGACTGGTTGACTCTTATCAAAATGAACAAGGTTTGGATTGACCATGACTTCTCGACTCCACCAGAGGAAAGCTGATGAACATAAAGTCACTTTAAATGTGTTGTTTATAATGTACTGAATACACTGTATTCCCATGCACCCCTTCCACCACAAACAAGGGTATATGGTTGAATCTTCCTTTTCTCATTCTCCTTCTCCTCTTCCATTATATTAACACATGCTTATTTGTCGCATATAATGCTCTCGCATATATGCCCTTCACATATAATGTTTTACAGGGTCAGATCACCAGCAGGCCCTCACCTACAATGTTTTACAGGGTCAGCTCACCAGCAGGCCCTTATAGATACTGTTTACAGGGTCAGCTCACCATCAGGCCCTTGCATATAATTTTTTAGAGGGTCAGCTCACCAGAAGGCACTCTCATATAATGTTTTAGAGGGTCATCTCACCTGCAGGCCCTCACCTACAACCTTTTAGAGGGTCAGCTCACCAGCAGGCCGGCACCTCAAATCTTTTACAGGGTCAGCTTACCAGCAGGCCCTTGCATATAATTTTTTACAGGGTCAGCTCACCAGCAGGCCCGCACCTAAAATCTTTTACAGGGTCAGCTCATCTGCAGGCCCTCATCTTATTATACCTAATAGGTAATTTGCGCTTGCTGCCTTGCTTAGATGTGGTAGCCGTAGCTGTTTCTCAGGCTACCTCTCCGGAATCGAACCATGATTACCCCTTTACCCGTGTTCACCATGGTTTGCGCTGAAAATAACATTGAAAGTTGATAGGACAGACATCCGAATGGATCATCGCCGTCACGGAGATGTTCGATCAGCCCCAGGTTCAGTGATGGTCAGTTTGCAGTGTTCACCAGCGAACACATGCGGGCTGCCATCTTTAGTAAGGTAGACTTACCGGTGATGCACAGGTTAGCCCTTGCCTGTGCTGGGAGCCGGTCTGAAATCAAATGCGGTCACTAGGAGCAGGCAGTTCCGAGAACAGCCGCCGGGGGCCTTCATCGGGCTGTTGTCGGAACTGCCTGCTCCCAGTGACCGCATTTGATTTCAGACCGGCTCCCGGCACAGGCACAGGTAAGAGCTTACCTGTGCATCGCCGGACGGGTGAGTCTACCTTACTAAAGATGGAAGCCCGCATGTGTTCGCTGGCGAACACTGCAAACTGCCCATCACTGCCCAGGTTATCTAGAGTCATGAAAGCAGCAGCAGGCCCTCGCCCAAAATGTTTTAGATGGTCAGATCAGCAGGCCCTTGCTCCAAATGTTTTTTAGGGTCACCAGCAGGCCATCAATCATAATTTTTCACGGTTGTGTATGATGCCCCCCATTATGTGTAACAAAGGGTGTATTGGAGTGCAGGTTCCTTGTAATTTTTGGCAGCCCTTTTACTTAGTGCATAGGCTTTATGAGTGTTGTAGTCCCACTACCTGAACAATTCTACCACAATGTGAATGATGCCCTCCTTTATGTGATATACATATTGTATCAGAGTACCTCTTCCTTGTAATTTTTGGCAACACTTGCACTTTATATACAAGTAAATATGCAGGAAAGAATGTTTCCTAACAATTTTTCCTCTAAAATCTATTTTATCTTCGGTTTTGTACGTATTATTGTCAGTCTGTAAAAGTACTACTCAGACAACATGGTTCCCAGCAGCGACCTGGGAGTACAAAATGCATTTAGACATCCTCCCCATGCTGTTCCCGAACCATTTAGGTGGTGTTTCCATAATTTTCTGACCTTTTCCTATGAATCAGACATCCTCCCCTCTTCAGAGCAGGGGGTGTCTGGTAGTGATGGACGAACATCTGCCGGGACGGTTCACGAATGTGATCGCGCGAACGCGATCAAATGTTAGCGAACCGCAAGTTCGAGGCGGGTCCCATTCATGTTAATAGCAGGCGAACCTAAAAAACCTTCAGCTCATATTTGCAGCCAATAAATAATTACTAGAAGTGCACAAATAGTCCCACAACATGGACAGTGACATACCAGATGTATTATTCAAATTTGCGATCTCCATTTATTTATTTTTTTCAATGCGAAATATCAACAATATAATTTTCGTGTACGCGCTTGTGCAAATGCATTATACAGTACCCAAATGCACTATAAAGAAAGTATATTGGTATATAACACCCCGCTTCTATCATTTTTTTTGGGGGGCGACTGGTATATCACACCAGTAGAAATAATTTGTTCCAATAACGCTTGTCCCTCTATATACCTGCAGTATCGCAGCAGAACCGCACAAAACTGCCGCACAATACAAATGCACTATAATTTACTTTAACATAGAAAGTATATTATAACATTGTACAAGGAAGGCAATCCATTCGAATATACATAAAGATAAAACGTAACCTTTAATAATTTTACTATGAGGGTCCATTCACACGTCCGTAAGTGTTTTGCGGATCCGCAAAACACTGACACCGGCAATGGGCATTCCGCAATTTGTGGACCGCACATCGCCGGCACTATAATAGAAAATGACAAATCTTGTCTTCAATTGCGGACAAGAATAGGACATGTTCTATTTTTTTGCGGAAACGGAAGCACAGATGTGGAAGTGCGGATCCGCAAATGCGGATGCGGACAGCACATTTCGGCCCCATTGAACATGAATGGCTCTGCACCCGTTCCGCAAAATTGAAGAACGGATGCGGACCCATTTTGCGGATGTGTGAATGGAAAAGATATCCCTCAAAATGAAAATATATTTAATTATTAAAGTTAAAGGGATTCTGCACTTTGTTTTAACTGATGATCTATCCTCTGGATAGATCATTAGCATCTGATCGGCGGGGGTCTGACACCCAGGTCCCCCGCCGATCAGCTGTTTGAAAAGGCAGCGGCGCGGCCTTCTCACTGTTTACCGCTGGGCGGGGCAAAGCTCCATTCAAGTGAACAGAGCTTAGCCCCGCCCATGCTAGTTGATACTAGTCGTGACGTCACTGGGCCAGTGGTAAACAGCGAGAAGGCCGCGGCGCTGCAGAAGCGCCGCTGGCTTCTCAAACAGCTGATCGGCGGGGGTCCCGGGTGTCGGATCCCCGCCGATCAGATGCTGATGATCTATCCAGAGGATAGATCATCAGTTAAAACAAAGTGCAGAACCCCTTTAAGCAAAAAGCATAGATGTGGTAGGCAATAACAAGTGCGTGGCGGCACTAAATCAGGTGCTCGGCGGCACCAAATCAGAAACCATATGTCCTACCACAATCCGGGGGGTTCCAGTGCACATCCATGAATCCCGGAGGGAAAGCAAAAAACATCTATCCCTGGGCTAGATGATGATGTGGTATTGAAGGACAGGGTGGGCAAAGAACTGTTCCTGATATTGCCCTATAGGTGGGTGCTATTCTGACCCTGATAGCCTAACCACAGACCACCCGCCCTGATAAGAGCGACCCCGTTCTGAACCTTATCCTATATAAAAATGGTCCTAGTAAGCCCCTAGCCCTTAGGCCCCTGACTTCCAGGTGATCACTATATAGATCTATGTGTTTTTTACTCATTAAAAAGTATAAGTATATCGCACCCCTCTGTGTATCACACATATAGATAGCACACTTATACTAGTGCTTAAAAGGACTTTTCTGGCCCTATTAGCTAGCGTTTGGTATCCCTAACAGCCTGTCCCTGCTCCACACAGCAACCTCTCCCTACACTGGCAAAACACTGAATGTAAAATGGCGGCCAGATCAGGTTTATTTATAAGGTAGGGGGTATGTCCATGTGCTGAAATGTCTCAATTGGCTGTCCTGTACCACCTGATGGATGTTTCATGGGTCAAAGTTCTTCATAATGTAAAAGAATATGGCGGGCACAAATTTCTCCATATGTTTGCATGTTCGGCGAATCGCGAACACGCAAAGTTCACAGCAAAATGACCGCCGGGCGAACCGCAAGGCCATCTCTAGTGTCTGGTTTAATGCTCGGGTTCTCCCATTGACTTCCATTATACTCGGTAGCTCGGTAGAGCACCCGAGCATCCCGATGTGTTCGGCCAGAGCACCCGAGCACTTTGGTGCTTGATCAACAGTAGTCCATACGAGTAAAGGTGCCACAGATTATCTGATGAATGAGCGAAATTAATGAAAGCCACAATAAATTTTATCAAATTCTATGTCAATTTTCAGAGCAACGCCATTCATAACTAATACATTCTATTAGTGAAAATTTAATTTTGCTTCAAACAAATTTCACGTCACTTTGCAGTGCAAGATATTTATACTATATAAGTTCTGTTAGAGAACATTTTGTTCTGAGTTACTATGACAGCCACAACATATTTAAAAAAAATTCTGTCTCTGTGCAGTACAATTTTTTTTTAACCCATGTGGATCCTTCCATAATGTCTGGAATCGCTCCATACACGATAAAAAAATGTAGTTAAAACCAGATGGCCAAATATTGTGGATGGACCAAACATGGCCGCTGGATTATTGGCATAAGGCCTCATGCACACGACTGTTGTTTGGGTCAGCATCCGAGCCGCTGTTTTAGCGGCTCGGATGCGGACCCATTCATTTCAATGGGGCCGCAAAAGATGCGGACAACACTCCATGTGCTGTCCGCATCCGTGGCTCCGTTCCGCGCCCCCGCTAAAAAAATATAACATGTCCTATTCTTGTCCGCTCTTTGCGGACAAGAATAGGCATTTATATTGCCGGCGCCCGTTCCGTTCCGCAAATTGCGGAAGGCAACACGAGCGCCTTCCGTTTTTTGCGGATCCACGGTTTGCGGACTGCAAAAAACGGTATGGTCGTGTGCATAATGCCTAAGGGACAGGAACTTGAAAACTAGCTGCCATAAATTATGATGACCAAACAGGGACTGTTGCTGGTAGGGTGTAATGGCATCTAATGAATTAAAGGATTACGACTGCCATTAGCGCCGGTCATGGACATTAGTGTTGGGTTTCTGCTTTTTAAAACAACAGACACTCATTGGCCATGGTGGCTGCTGCACACGCCAACAGGTGCCATTTTTAAATTGGTAGGGTGTAATGGCATCTAATGAATTAAAAGATTGCGACTGCCATTAGCGCCGGTCATGGACATTAGTGTTGGGTGTCTGCTTTTTAAAACAACAGACACTCATTGGCCATGGCGGCCGCTGCACACGCCAAGAGGTGCCATTTTTTAATTCCCGGCTGCCAATGTAAATATACTGTCAGCCCTCGGGAAAGGGTTAACTACCAAGTCCTGACACTGAGAGGCCTGCATATACCTGATGTATAATGATTCTTGTCAAATTAATTTATAACAAATAGAATTTCTTGTCAAAGTTCGGCGAATCGGCTAAATCAAATTTTTCATAACTTCTCTCATCTTTATTAAGCAATATACACACTTTGACAAAAAAAAAAATGCAACCAGATTGAAATTCTGGATTGCAGGAAAACTTGCAATGCAGTTATGTCTCAGACAGTGGTCTGATTAGACGTTGGGCCCTGCCACATGAGAGCATAAAAATACTCTCATTGCTGCCCTATAAAAAGACTCTGAAAGGCTACTTTTGACCATGCACAAACAGGATCTGGACAGCACAGACAGAACACCAGTAGAGAGGATTGTTTCATTCACCAAGAAGCACAAGCAGCTGCCACAGTTTTGTTATCCACCATGCAGACACAGGTGGCACCTTCATTACACACCCCAGTCTCCATCTGAACCATTTTGAGGTGCTTAGCAGAAGGGAATTTGGTGTTCATTATGTGTCCTGCCATTTAAAGCCCACCACCGCTGCCTTTTCAGAGATGTTGTGAACGAGAAACCTGGACTGCTACAGACTGGAACCATATCAACTTTACCAACGAATCCATGTTTTGAGATCCCACAAGGGTCTGGATTGAGTATAGAGGCTTCAAGGTGAGCTCTTCAGTACTGTCTTTGCTGTGGAGCAACAAACGGCTCCAACTTCTGGTGTGATGATGTATTTGATAGTCAATCATCCCTACCAGTGATATAAGGCACTCTAATAGCTCAACAATACATGCAAGACATCCTGAAGCCACATGAGTCGCCTCTCAGGGTAGGGCTTCCAACTGGCATTTTTCAACTGGATAATGCACACCCACACTCAGCAAGGGTTTTCCAAGAATGTCTATGCTAATTTCAACACTTCCTTATACTTCCTGGTCACCAGATTTATCACCAATCAAGCATTTATGGGACCAGCTAGGATGCCAGCTTTGAGAACCTATGAGTTTGCAGGATGTACAAGCCCAATTGCAACATCTGTGGGCAATTATGCTACAGGATACCCTACAGAACGTGTATGCCTCCATGCCCAACCATATCTCATCTGCTGTCTTATGGGCACGCTGCCACCCTCACCCCTGATGATGATGATGCCCCCTCTTCACCCGGCTCCCACATCCGATTGACTACATCATCATCTATATCTGTTTGTTTCTCACTAAAGTCACCCTCACCTATCTCTTGCGCATATACCTGAGCTCTCGCAACATGTTCTCCCACCCAGCTGTTATCATCAGTGGTTGCACAACTGTCACGAGGGTGTCAAGAGCCACATCTGACTCCATTATACCCAGGGTCAGGAAGTCCCAGCGGGTGGCTGCGCGCTCTATGTCTAGAGATCGCGCTGTTACTCAATGGTAGCTTTCTGTGTTTGCCTTGCAATCCTTTGTGTCTCACTCAGGGATCCGTAGCTTCTTCTCCTCAGCTGTTTCTTGTCCGGCACTCCCAACCTCTTTATATTCCCCTCTCCCACTTCTCTGTTTGCCAGATATAGAGCTTTGTGCCTGGACTTCTATACTGACCCACTGGAGCTGAGTCGCTGTTATTCCTGGTTGTCGTACCAGAGCATTACCCTCCGGATCCCTGTTGGTGGTTTGTTGTCGCCCACCTGGGACTATATGTTTCGTCAGTATTGTCTGTCCTCTCCCTGGTGTTTCCCTTTAGTGTTAGTGGTGCAGACTAGTTTTCCCACCGCCCTATTCACTACTTAGGGCTCATCTTAGGGAAAGCCAGGGTTTAGGCACGTGATCGGCGTACGGGTGAGAAACCCGTCTAGGGACGTCAGGGCAGTCAGGTGCCAGCCTCAAGGTGAGTTAGGGGTCAAAAACACAGAAATATAGTGGCAAATCTGGGGGAGCTGCTCAACCCCTAACACTAGCGTGTTTTTCATTGGGGGAGCAGCCCCACCGCATGTGGACCGCAGCAAACGACTATCCCCAGCAAAAAAATTGCATACGGTGGAGGATGTCGGCGCGGTCCACATGCACCACAAAGGCATCCTACACAAAACGGAGCATTGTGCGGATGAAAATATAATCATATAAATCACAGAAAAAATGCACCAAACGGATATGCCACTGACTATACTGGCTAGTCATAAATGCAGATATTAAAAGCTGAGACTTTTGCCAATATATTCCTAATAGAGCTTTCATTTGGTGGTATTTCATTGCTGCTGACATTTTTACTTTTTTTGTTATTAATCGAAATTTAACGATTTTTTTGCAAAAAAATGACATTTTTCACTTTCAGTTGTAAAATTTTGCAAAAAAAACGAGATCCATATAGAAATTTTGCTCTAAATTTATAGTTCTACATGTCTTTGATAAAAAAAAAATGTTTGGGTAAAAAAAAAAAATGGTTTGGGTAAAAGTTATAGCGTTTACAAACTATGGTACAAAAATGTGAATTTCCGCTTTTTGAAGCAGCTCTGACTTTCTGAGCACCTGTCATGTTTCCTGAGGTTCTACAATGCCCAGACAGTACAAACACCCCACAAATGACCCCATTTCGGAAAGTACACACCCTAAGGTATTCGCTGATGGGCATAGTGAGTTCATAGAACTTTTTATTTTTTGTCACAAGTTAGCGGAAAATGATGATTTTTTTTTTTTTTTTTCTTACAAAGTCTCATATTCCACTAACTTGTGACAAAAAATAAAAACTTCTATGAACTCACTATGCCCATCACGAAATACCTTGGGGTCTCTTCTTTCCAAAATGGGGTCACTTGTGGGGTAGTTATACTGCCCTGGCATTCTAGGGGCCCAAATGTGTGGTAAGGAGTTTGAAATCAAATTCTGTAAAAAATGACCTGTGAAATCCAAAAGGTGCTCTTTGGAATATGGGCCCCTTTGCCCACCTAGGCTGCAAAAAGTGTCACACATCTGGTATCTCTGTATTCAGGAGAAGTTGAGGAATGTGTTTTGGCGTGTCTTTTTACATATACCCATGCTGGGTGAGATAAATATCTTGGTCAAATGCCAACTTTGTATAAAAAAATGGGAAAAGTTGTCTTTTGCCAAGATATTTCTCTCACCCAGCATGGGTATATGTAAAATGACACCCCAAAACACATTCCCCACCTTCTCCTGAGTACGGCGATACCAGATGTGTGACACTTTTTTGCAGCCTAGGTGGGCAAAGGGGCCCATATTCCAAAGAGCACCTTTCGGATTTCACAGGTCATTTTTTACAGAATTTGATTTCAAACTCCTTACCACACGTTCGGGCCCCTAGAATGCCAGGGCAGTATAACTACCCCACAAGTGACCCCATTTTGGAAAGAAGACACCCCAAGGTATTCCGTGAGGGGCATGGCAAGTTCCTAGAATTTTTTATTTTTTGTCACAAGTTAGTGGAAAATGATAATTATTTTATTTTTTATTTTTTTCATACAAAGTCTCATATTCCACTAACTTGTGACAAAAAATAAAAACTTACATGAACTCACTATGCCCATCAGCGAATTCCTTGGGGTCTCTTCTTTCCAAAATGGGGTCACTTGTGGGGTAGTTATACTGCCCTGGCATTCTAGGGGCCCGAATGTGTGGTAAGGAGTTTGAAATCAAATTCTGTAAAAAATGACCTGTGAAATCCGAAAGGTGCTCTTTGGAATATGGGCCCCTTTGCCCACCTAGGCTGCAAAAAAGTGTCACACATCTGGTATCGCCGTACTCAGGAGAAGTTGAGGAATGTGTTTTGGGGTGTCTTTTTACATATACCCATGCTGGGTGAGATAAATATCTTGGTCAAATGCCAACTTTGTATAAAAAAATGGGAAAAGTTGTCTTTTGCCAAGATATTTCTCTCACCCAGCAGGGGTATATGTAAAATGACACCCCAAAACACATTCCCCACCTTCTCCTGAGTACGGGGATACCAGATGTGTGACACTTTTTTGCAGCCTAGGTGGGCAAAGGGGCCCATATTCCAAAGAGCACCTTTCGGATTTCACAGGTCATTTTTTACAGAATTTGATTTCAAACTCCTTACCACACATTTGGGCCCCTAGAATGCCAGGGCAGTATAACTACCCCACAAGTGACCCCATTTTGGAAAGAAGAGACCCCAAGGTATTCGTTGATGGGCATAGTGAGTTCATGGAAGTTTTTATTTTTTGTCACAAGTTAGTGGAATATGAGACTTTGTATGAAAAAAAAAAAAAAAAAAAAACAGCATTTTCCACTAACTTGTGACAAAAAATAAAAAATTCTAGGAACTCGCCATGCCCCTCACGGAATACCTTGGGGTGTCTTCTTTCCAAAATGGGGTCACTTGTGGGGTAGTTATACTGCCCTGGCATTTTCCAGGGGCTCTAATGTGTGGTAAGTAGGTAAATGACCTGTGAAATCCTAAAGGTGCTCTTTGGAATATGGGCCCCTTTGCCCACCTAGGCTGCAAAAAAGTGTCACACATGTGGTATCGCCGTATTCAGGAGAAGTTGGGGAATGTGTTTTGCGGTGTCATTTTACATATACCCTTGCTGGGTGAGAGAAATATCTTGGCAAAAGACAACTTTTCCCATTTTTTTATACAAAGTTGGCATTTGACCAAGATATTTCTCTCACCCAGCATGGGTATATGTAAAATGACACCCCAAAACACATTCCCCAACTTCTCCTGAGTACGGCGATACCAGATGTGTGACACTTTTTTGAAGCCTAGATGCGCAAAGGTGCCCAAATTCCTTTTAGGAGGGCATTTTTAGACATATAGATACCAGACTTCTTCTCACGCTTTGGGGCCCCTAGAATGCCAGGGCAGTATAAATACCCCACATGTGACCCCATTTTGGAAAGAAGACACCCCAAGGTATTCAATGAGGGGCATGGCGAGTTCATAGAAATTTTTTTTTTTTGGCACAAGTTAGCGGAAATTGATATTTTTAATTTTTTTCTCACAAAGTCTCCTGTTCCGCTAACTTGGGACAAAAATTTCAATCTTTCATGGACTCAATATGCCCCTCACGGAATACCTGGGGGTGTCTTCTTTCCGAAATGGGGTCACATGTGGGGTATTTATACTGCCCTGGCATTCTAGGGGCCCTAAAGCGTGAGAAGAAGTCTGGAATATAAATGTCTAAAAAATTTTACGCATTTGGTTTCCGTGAGGGGTATGGTGAGTTCATGTGAGATTTTATTTTTTGACACAAGTTAGTGGAATATGAGACTTTGTAAGAAAAAAAAAATAATAATTCCGCTAACTTGGGCCAAAAAAATGTCTGAATGGAGCCTTACAGGGGGGTGATCAATGACAGGGGGTGATCAATGACAGGGGGAGTGATCAATGACAGGGGGGTGATCAATGACAGGGGGGTGATCAATGACAGGGGGGTGATCAATGACAGGGGGGTGATCAATGACAGGGGGGTGATCAGGGAGTCTATATGGGGTGATAACCACAGTCATTGATCACGCCCGTGTAAGGCTTCATTCAGACGTCCGTATGCGTTTTGCGGATCCGATCCATCTATCAGTGGATCCGTAAAAATCATGCGGACGTCTGAATGGAGCTTTACAGGGGGGTAATCAATGACAGGGGGGTGATCAGGGAGTCTATATGGGGTGATCACCACAGTCATTGATCACGCCCCTGTAAGGCTTCATTCAGACGTCCGGATGCGTTTTGCGGATCCGATCCATCTATCAGTGCATCCGTAAAAATCATATGGACATCTGAATGCAGCCTGACAGGGGGGTGATCAGGGAGTCTATATGGGGTGATCACCACAGTCATTGATCACGCCCCTGTAAGGCTTCATTCAGACGTCCGGATGCGTTTTGCGGATCCGATCCATCTATCAGTGCATCCGTAAAAATCATGCGGACATCTGAATGGAGCTTTACAGGGGGGTGATCAGGGAGTCTATATGGGGTGATCACCACAGTCATTGATCATGCCCCTGTAAGACTTCATTCAGACGTCCGGATGCGTTTTGCGGATCCGATCCATCTATCAGTGCATCCGTAAAAATCATGCGGACATCTGAATGGAGCTTTACAGGGGGGTGATCAGGGAGTCTATATGGGGTGATCACCACAGTCATTGATCATGCCCCTGTACGGCTTCATTCAGACGTCCGGATGCGTTTTGCGGATCCGATCCATCTATCAGTGCATCCGTAAAAATCATGCAGACATCTGAATGGAGCTTTACAGGGGGGTGATCAGGGAGTCTATATGGGGTGATCACCACAGTCATTGATCATGCCCCTGTAAGGCTTCATTCAGACGTCCGGATGCGTTTTGCGGATCCGATCCATCTATCAGTGGATCCGTAAAAATCATGCGGACATCTGAATGGAGCTTTACAGGGGGTTGATCAATGACAGGGGGGTAATTATGACATGGGGGTGATCAGGGAGTCTATATGGGGTGATCACCACAGTCATTGATCACGCCCCTGTAAGGCTTCATTCAGACGTCCGGATGCGTTTTGCGGATCCGATCCATCTATCAGTGGATCCGTAAAAATCATGCGGACATCTGAATGGAGCTTTACAGGGGGTTGATCAATGACAGGGGGGTAATCAATGACAGGGGGGTGATCAGGGAGTCTATATGGGGTGATCACCACAGTCATTGATCACGCCCCTGTAAGGCTTCATTCAGACGTCCGGATGCGTTTTGCGGATCCGATCCATCTATCAGTGGATCCGTAAAAATCATGCGGACGTCTGAATGGAGCTTTACAGGGGGGTAATCAATAACAGGGGGGTAATCAATGACAGGGGGGTGATCAGGGAGTCTATATGGGGTGATCAGGGGCTAATAAGGGGTTAATAAGTGACAGGGGGGGGTGTAGTGTAGTGTAGTGGTGCTTGGTGCTACTTTACTGAGCTACCTGTGTCCTCTGGTGGTCGATCCAAACAAAGGGGACCACCAGAGGACCAGGTAGCAGGTATATTAGACGCTGTTATCAAAACAGCGTCTAATATACCTGTTAGGGGTTAAAAAAAACACATCTCCAGCCTGCCAGCGAACGATCGCCGCTGGCAGGCTGGAGATCAACTCTCTTACCTTCCGTTCCTGTGAGCGCGCGCGCCTGTGTGCGCGCGTTCACAGGAAATCTCGGCTCACGCGAGATGACGCCTATTGGCGTTAGTGTGACCTGGGAGCGCCGCAGAAATGACGCCTTTCGGCGTTAGCGTGACGGTAAGTGGTTAAGTAATGTCATAGCCAGACCCTTATTTCTAATATTTGCAGATTCTATACTGACAGGGAATATTCCCACAGGATTGGCGCATGGCAAATGTGGTGCCAATATTCAAAAAGGGTCCAAAAACAGAGCCTGGAAACTATAGGCCGGTAAGTTTAACATCTGTTGTGGGTAAACTGTTTGAAGGTTTTCTGAGAGATGCTATCTTAGAGCATCTCAACGGAAATAAGCAAATAATGCCATATCAGCATGGCTTCGTGAGGGATCGGTCATGTCAAACTAATTTAATCAGTTTCTATGAGGAGGTAAGTTCTAGACTTGACAGTGGTGAATCAATGGATGTCGTACATCTGGACTTCTCCAAAGCATTTGACACTGTACCACATAAAAGGTTAGTATATAAAACGAGAATGCTCGGACTGGGAGAAAACGTCTGTATGTGGGTAAGAAACTGGCTCAATGATAGAAAACAGAGGGTGGTTATTAACGGTACACACTCAGATTGGGTCACTGTCACTAGTGGAGTACCTCAGGGGTCAGTATTGGGCCCTATTCTCTTCAATATATTTATTAATGATCTTGTAGAATGCTTACATAGTAAAGTATAAATTTTCGCAGATGACACTAAACTGTGTAAAGTAATTAACACTGAAGAGGACAGTATACTACTACAGAGGGATC